>NW_027505692.1:0-118311 GCF_021521415.1 Bidens hawaiensis | reverse complement strand
ATGAACCTGTTCAAATGAACGTCTGGATCAGATATACCATCGTAAGTGCCGATGTTAGACATCTGTTTGGCACTTTTCGGGACGATTGCTTCCGCAATGTCCCTTGCAAATTTGGACGTTCCCGCCTTTGCAGCAGTTGGTGTAAATGTTTTGGAGAAGTCACGTGGGTTTCCACCTGCGTTTTTTGGTTTGAAGGTTTCTCCAAAATGCCTTCTCGGTTGGGAGTCCGTTTCCTTACGCTTCCCTTTCGCCCTATGACGAGGGTTTGCGTCACTATCAGATTCCTCCGAATCATCGTCAAAGTATACGAATTCATCAGCCTGTTGGAGTAAACGTAAGCGTTCATCCAACTCAGCTTGGAATTCTTTTTGACGTGCTTCCGCCCACGCTTTAACTTCATCGAGTGTTTGGCGGGGGAGCCTCGTTCGTTGTCTCTCTAACTGGGTATCGGTGAATCCCAGTGAGCGATTGTTTACTGCACTTGCCCCAGCTTGGGTAACTGGGGTAGTGTTCGTAAAATTTACTGCACTTGCCCCGGCTTGGGTAACCGGGGTAGTGTTCGTAAAAACTGTGTAGTCGCCGGTATTCCCCCCAGTAGCTGGGGTTGTGGTTACCGGAGTTTCTTTAACCGTCTTTCCAGAAGTTTGAAAAAACTGAAAAGAAATGAAGTTCTAGCTTTTATGCACGGATGGCGCCAATGAAGAAACACTAATCGACCCCGGGCAGATTACGGATAATCTGGGGGTTAAATAGATGTTTCCCACGAGGGGTTAGACCCGGCAAAGATGGTTCTTCTGATAACCTGCAAAACAGACACCGTGAGCTCGTCACTGAGAAGGGGGGGGCACCTCCTTGTGACCACCCTCCGGCGTGAGAATCAGACTAGATTGCTCTTGAATATAAGTGTATATTAAGAGATTGCTAGAGCAGATATCAGGTATAAGATGTAAGATACAAGATAAGATGAGATGATCATACCATTTGGGGTATTTATAGCCGAAGGTAGGTTTCCAAGAGGGTATAGCCGGTTGAATAGTATTCCTGTTCTACCAACTGTGGCCTACGCACGTTCCATGCTGGTAGTTGGTGGGTAGGCAGCGGCTGACAGTGACCAGGCCTGCTGTGTACTATTCCTTTTCCACCAACTGCAGGCTATGCACGTGATATGACAGGAGTTGGTGAGTAGGTAGCGGCTAATAGTGACATACAGTACAAGAGCATGCTGCTCGCCATACTGTTGTCAATGGGCTGTCGTATCTCTGGTCAGATCTTTTGCCCATACCTCGTCAGGTACAGTACAAAAGATCTTCCAGTATCGTACGGACTGACTCATTTGGGCGGGAGTATTCCCCCTCCCGCCTTTGTGCGGGATTGTTCCCGGCTTTGCTCATTCCTTCAGGTGACTACTGAATTATTGAGAGCTAAGTGCCTTGTGCGTGTAGCCTTGCTGCGCGGGTGGCCTTCTCTGATGGCTTGTATCCGCAGCTGCGGGAACAGGCGGAGTACTTCATCATTGGGAGGCATTTCCTGCGGGAACAGCTTGCGTACTGCGCGTAAGGACGTCACGTCTCTGAGCATGGTGGGTCATGCGGATCCAGTTGGTTTCTGCGCAGACGTCTCTCTTCAAGGTGAGTTCTGTGGGTCCAACTGGGCTCTACTGGGACCTACCTCTTCAGTTCCGAATCGAAACCCGGCAACACCAAAGCCAATTTGGGAACATTGGTTTGATGTACGGAAACGCTAATTACTTTCTAAACGGATACAGTGAAACGGAATCAATAAACTGAATGCATTAGAGTTAAAAGTCAATAGATACAAAAAAAAAAAAGAGAAACTTGTGACCCTGTTTATTAGGGAGCGAAAATTTGAGTTCCATGTGTATTTTGCAACCTGAAGCTCTTTTTTGATTTTTCCCCCAAAATTTTGATTTAGGAACAATACACTAACAATTTCACCATTGATCCCTACAAACAATGTGACAGCCACCACTCCATAATGGAGATGTTTAAATGTCAATGAAATAAAAAAAAAAAAAAAAAAAAAACAATTAGCCCTTACTTTCCAATGTGATCCAGAATCACCATGTAAGGTGACCAAAATTAGCCGGAAAATTCCAAAGAGAAAGGCAAGCAAGAACAAATACGCCAAAATTAAGCCCTTGATAATTTGGATTTCAATCACAATTACCCTCCATAAATCGAACGTTACGGAAAGCATCCTGTCAACGGCTAAAACCCCTGCCACCTGAGTTCATAAATCGACCCGAGTGACTGTAGATTGACCGAAACGATGGTAACCGGCCACACAAACTATGGCTTTAACATCTGAGAAGCTACAAAGAAATCTAGAGAGAGAGATGAATTGAACGGTGGAAGTGTATGGTGAATTTGCGTGATAAGCCACCCATCATCTAAGAAGCTACAAAGAAAGTCCAAAAAATTAACACGTATAGGGGATACCTGAAGAAACACCAGCTAACCCAATAGCATATTGTACAACTTCATATGCCACATGTACAAACTATGATTGCACCAACTATACATGCATCTATGGTTAATAAAAATGAGTTTATATCGTATTGAATAGTACGGAGTAATTAATAACCATTGTTTCTTCTACTTAACAAGTGGTTAAAGAAATAACATACATATAGGCCTTTTACGATTTTTATTAATTTTTTGTACTATGTTAGCTAGCCGTGTGTTAAAATAAATAAGTCTATTTAAATAATAACATAATATAAATTACAAAAAACATTCTCACCAAATATAAAGTTATATTATATGGTAGAATAAACTACACAATACATAATATGGAAATAAATAATTGTTACAAAATTCATAAATCTTAATATTTCTTTGTACATAATATTTGTAGTATTATTTGTAATTTTACTTTCTATATCAAAACTTAGTAGTTTCACATTATTTCTGATTTTAACTCTATAGATAATTCAGCATATAACTGACCATAAGCTAAAATAATTTTTTATAAAACAAACCAACTATCTATAATGATTAACTTTAGCTTTTGTTAATCTTCATTGCAAAACAAAAATAAAGTGAAAATTTCATTCTTTGAAATTAATTATTTTAACTAAAGGTGTAGGATTTTTTTCTTAAAAATGAAAGTATGAGTTCCAATAATATATAGTTCTATATATGATTTCGGTTATTATAGCACGATTATCATAATTTATTTCATGTGTAGATTAGTTTCATTGCATAGACAATTTTTTAGTTAATATTTTAATCAACATCACTTCAACAACGGCTTTTAGTTTCATTGCATAAACCTATATTTTTGAAATATTCAATAATAGAAGGATATACAAAGTCAATTTGTCATCTGATTGGCAGTGTGCTAATGTATAACAATTGTACTCTAAAGATAAGAAGTTGTTTTACCCACCTGAAAACCAAAACATGTAGTATAGTGTTTATAATTTTTTAAAAATTTTTAAGATGATAAACTTAACATAAATGATGAGTTGATTAAATAATCAATTAAAAAAAAGTTGTAAATGATTACTATTTAAACCAACCCGTGACCAAACTCATTCTAATCATAAACTATTTTGTCATGAACCATGTTTGATACTTTAACCAGTTAAAGAAACCCGCTCGTTTAATTAACATGAACTTTGAGAACATATCAAAAAGTGAATTTGTCTTTTAATGGTTTGAAAGAAAAAAACTTGTAATTTAATAAACAATCACACACACACACATATATATATATATTGGATCATTTTAGAAGTTTTTTTACAGTGAGAAGTGCGAGAAGTGAATGTGTAACTCCACTAATCTCTAATTTCACTCCCTTTCTTATATGCAGGTGCATATGTATGTGTGTAGGTACGTATGTTTGTATATGTGTAAGTATGTTTGTATGTGTGTAGGTACATAGGTTTGAATGTGGCTCGGTACATTTATATGTTTGTAGGTAGGTTTGAATGTGTAATTAAGACATAAATACAACCAACCTACATATATGTACGTAACATCATATGAAAGGGAGTGAAATTAGGGATTAATGGAGTTACACATTCACTTCTCGCACTTCTCGCTGTAATATCACTTCTCGCAAGATCCATTTAAATTTAAGTTAATCTTGTCTCTTAATCCAATAATAGCATTTCTTGTAAAACCTTAATATTAATTAACTAATATATAATAAATTTAAGACCTTAATTTTTGCAATAAGTATTCAAAATCAACGTGAAAATTGGTTACTTATAAGAACTTAATATTAATAACCAATACAATATATTTATATAAAACAAAATGACATATCTATGCTGGTAGTTAATTTTTAAAATCAAGAAAACAATTATTAAAAAAAGAAAATGAAAGATTAAAAATAAAAAATAAAATACAAACTATTAATAAGAAAGAGAAATGCATTTAATATGAGAGAGATGATGAAAAATTTTTCTAAAAAATATTTTGATGATAACATGTGACATTAGAAAGTTTTATTTATTATATAGTATAGATTTTGTAACGTAACTAACAATCAAAACGACTCACGCTTCTGGTGAATGTAAATTGCTTTTCATCATTACAATTGAAATTGAAAAAAGTGAAAGGAGTTAACTGTTTGAAAAATGAAGTCAATAAAGTGGAAAATTTTAGAACACTTTTAGAATTATAGGACTTTGTCGATCTTTGAGGTATTTTATCTTCATTTATTTATTCTCGAATCGCTATTAATACTCATACTTAGATACTTATGTGAAGTTAAACTCTATATCCTATTGCAAGTTCTAGATCATAAAGCTTAATCGGATACGCATAAACGCTTACGAAAGTTTTGACGAGTGTTCCTGACGCAACACGTATATTGATTGATGAATGACTATGGATTGTTGTTGATCTTCTCACCTTTGATCAGGTAGAGTCGATTGCTAAGCTAACAAGTCATGCCTATTGATATGAGGAATGAGATGATATATCGCCTTCTATTTTAGTGACGTGTGACTATGACAATGATTATGCTTTAATGGCTTAACCTAACTATTGACAAGATAACGCAATGCATATGGTTAGATACTTAGTTTTATGCACGTTTTAGTTTCATAAAAAGTAGGTTATTACTAACATCATATGAAACTATAAAGATACTTCAAACATATAACAATTAGCATACTCATGTAAATTTTTGCGATGGACATAAAAACATATAACGAACTAATTTTGAATTATGTTATAATATTATAGATTTTTTTTTACTTTTATTTTTATTTAGAAAACGGAGACTTGTTTTTTAGGATACCGCACACTATAATATGGAAAGCTCCGTTGCCCCACTCTTACCAGACTATGTTGTCTTAATCAGGCATACGCTGATTTCAGAATTTGGCTTGGATGTTCACCATACCGCCGGCTGCCAATTGATAGTTGTTGTGCCGTCACAATAGCATAATTCTCTTGCGTAACACATGGTGGTACAATAACCCGGTAGACTCAAGATCTGAACTAATAACCTCGCAAAACCTATCTCAATTAATTTGTTATCAATATCCACCTAAAATGATATATCTGTGGATCAAAAAGGGTCTTCACTAAATAACCCAGGTCTAGCTATGCCACATAATTAATTTTTATTGTTCGATACGATTATATCTATGTAAGTAACCGACATTAAAGGTTATAAAGGTTACATTAAACGTTTTCTTTTTACTTTTATATCTTTTTTACCTTTTATAAATAAATGATAAACCAATTACCTTTATATATGACCTTTTTACTTTTTTTATATAAATAAATGTTATATGTCGAAAAAGTTTTGTTAAATGTATTGTTAATACTTTGTTTGAACCGAAATATAAATGAATTCATAACTATAATACCAAAGTTTAAAGCCACAAACATCCAAAATCGACTTCTAATCTAATCCCCCACTTGTAGCCAGTGTTGTAAAAATCGTTAGTCGGTGGTCGGGTGGTGGGGTGGGGACTAGCGATTAATCGGGATTAGTCGAGATTAATCGGGACTAATCGGATCGGACTTTAATGTATGTTTTCAGTTTTATACATACACACACACATTTTTATATGTAATTTTCAGTTTTATACATACACGAACATATTTTGGCCGGAAATTGGCTGGAATCTCGCTGGAAACCACTAGTTTTTGCTGTAATCTCACCAAAAATAGTTGATATGGGTCGGAATCTCGCCGGAAACCACTGATTTTGGTCGGAATCTCGCCGAAAGTCGTCGATTTTGGCTGGATTTGACCGTTAACCGATTAATTGGCCGACTAGCCCAAAATTAATCAGTGAAGTGGGGACTAGCGATTAATCGGTGACTAGTCGGGATTTTTGCAACACTGCTTGTAGCCTAATGGTAGGAGTTTAGATTTTTTAATGAAGACCCAAGTTTGAATCCCACTTGTGTTACTTTTCGGTGGATATTGACAATGAAAAATATAAGCTAGGCCTTGTACAAAGGTTGTCAGTTCAAACCCAGAGCCCACCTGAGTTTTCGTCCCACCTTGTGTTACGCCAAACAGTTATGCTTTTGTGGTGGCACAACGGCTGTCAAGTGACAGTCGGCGGTATAAATTCCCGGGGGAACGCCCAAGCCAAACCTTGAAGCCAACATGGGCCCGGTTAAGACAACTTAGTCTGGCCAGAGTGGGGCATCAGGGTTTCTCAAACTTGAAAAATGTGATAGCATAAATACAAGAAAGTTACCGTTCTGAAAAAAATCTAATTAAACAAACAATTTTTTTTTTCTCTTCTTAACCGTCAATACTTTTAATCTTGTGAATACTACAAACAAAATTCTTTCATTTAAAACTTGAACTCATAATCTTCTCATAAAAAATCTTAATAACCACCTCATCAAAGTAGTGATCGCTGAAAACAATCTTTCCAACAACTTACTAAACCGAGTTGTTTATAATTAAAACTGATCGTTACGATAAACTAAAAGCTGAAACTCGATTAAAACTAACCCATGCTCACCTTTTGTTAATTAATATAATAAATAAAAAAATGAGTTACGTATGATTTTATCTCTTTCAAATTGAACCACGTGTGTATATGACGCTCCCGTCCAACGTTGCCAAAGCCACCGACTTTAATAACCACGTGGTGACTGTTAAGATGAGTCTTCAAGTCCAACATAAATACATTCTACAACTTACAACTCACCATCACCATCACCATTTTGCCTATAATAAAGAGTGTGTAAATAGTTTTTAAAATATGTTTCTATTTTGGTCACTTAATTGATTCCTTAATTTTCACAAAGTAATCTTTAACTATTGTTAATTTTTATTTTGTTAGTGCATATCTATTATGGGTAAAAATAAAACATTTGAATGATCTATTTTATTTTTTATCACTAACACGATACTTTTATAAACAAGATTATGTTAGTGTTAACCATCAATTGCTCTACGCTATACTTCTTTTTTTGTTAACCATTAATTGCTCTACGCTATACTTCTTTTTCCAGATAAATTTTAAATTTATCAACAATGTGATGTTTTCATAAACGAAATCACGTCATTGCTAAGTGCCGACCATCGATTGCTCTATAAATATGCTTTAGAAACCGATAGACCTTTTTCTCGTTCACCCAAAAATGTGTATTATTTATTTAGGACCGACCTGAGCCGCGAACCATTCTCTCTCTCGCTCTTACCTCTCTTGCTCAAACAGTTATACAAACGTCTTACTGATTCACATGTCAAAGCTAAATAATCGATCATAATTAATTTTAAAAAATTTAAATATTACATCTATATACATGGTTGATTGCCCTGCATTGTTTATGGCCTTATATTGTGATATAGAAATTCTTCTGGATCCATCTATTTTATTTTATTATGGTAAAATTAATAAACATATCATTAACTTTTATAAAAAGTGTACCTCCATAACCATTTACTACCCCTCAATGATAAGAATTGCATAGCCCTTTACACATTCCACTCTATCTCTCTCTCTCTCTCAAAAACACAAATGGTGGTCAAGAACCAAAGTATCAAACTCTTGATCTTAATAATACTTGCATCATGTCACTTCTCACTTGCAACTAACTCAAACTCATGGGTTGGTTCTAAGTACCAAATAGAATGCACAATGTGTGCTGCTTGTGACAACCCATGCAACCAACCCACCACCTACTCTCCACCACCACCACCATACATACCAAAACCCTCACCACCCAACAGCCCACCACCGCCCAGATCCAGCCCCACCGGCTACTACTACCCACCACCATCAACCCCACTAAACCCTTACTACACCTACCCACCACCAGCACCCTACAACAACAACTACCCCACCAACACCCCACAACCACCCAACCCCATTATGCCTTACTTCCCTTACTACTACTACAGTCCTCCGCCGCCGCAGCCGTCCGCCGCCGTCTCACTTCCCGGCTTTGCCGCTTTGTTATTATTATTACTAATTAACTTCATTTTCTTGTTTTGAGTTTACAGAAATCGAATAATAAATTACACAAGATTCAAATTGATGAATTCCCAGAAATACCCTTCAAGCGTTTTATTAATTTACAGAAAAATTCAGGAATCTTGATGATGTTAATGGTGAAGATGGAATCTTGATCTGTAAATTCTTGAGAGTTTTATGTCTGTTTTGGTAATTTTCTCATTTATGTGTATTTAGTTTCAATATAGTATTATTGATGGTCAAATAATAGGACTATAGGAGTATTTCTATTTGATTTAGTTTTCATATATTTTATATATAATAAGTTAATAAATTTCAAATTATTTTGCTGACTTCTAGAATAATCTGAGCATCTCCAATGCTGCATATATGTTTTTGTTTTAAACCGTCAATTCAGCATGACAAATCATATTTTAAACCAACCTATCAAAATCTTTATTTCTACTCCAATGATTATTACTGGTTTGTGTTTCAAACCGCCTCATCACCTACTTTTCCCTCCATAGTGAATTATTTCATCTTCAAAAACCGGTTTGTGTTTACAATACATTTCAATTCTTGCACCCACCTCCAATGGTATAATGCACTTGTGTTAGAATTTCAAAACACCTTCACATGGGTTTCAAAACACCCCATTGGATATGCCCTTATTATTAGCTTTGTAGATTAAAATATGCTAAAGTTGTTGCACCATGTGTGCAAGGAGTTGTACATATTGCTTTTGAGATATTGCATATATTGTCAACAAGTGTGCATAATGCATATTGATTTTTAGATATTGCATATGCTGTTTAACAAGTATCACATGGGCCTAAGTGAATCATACACATGAATAAATATTGTGACAGTGATTTAAAGAGGCATGCTTCTTTGAGCTTAATTTTTTTTTTCTTTCTCTCTTTAAATACATATATAAAGTTATTAAAAATTTAAAATGTATTGTAAGGCTGATTCACCTTTTTCTTTTGACTTAAGTTAATATGCATGTTGCTTTTTATAATGATGTCGTATGGGTGGGGTATCTAGGACTCGGCTTTCCAATTCCACATAAGGCTAAAGGGTATTCATCATATCATTCATTTCCATTCATTCGGTCTTTCTGCCTCCATATAAGGCTAAAGGATATGCATCATATCATTCATTTTCCTTCACACGTCTATATCACCTTAGTGTCAACTCAGCTTTACTTCCGTTATTCAACATCATCCCTCAACTTCTAGTATGGGTCAATCTTCATTATTAAGTATAAAAACTCTACTAATTAAAAGCAGAAGTTGGGTCAATCTTCATTATTAAGATTATTATAAAAACTCTACTAATTAAAAGCCTTTAAAAAAAAAAAAAAAAACCTTAACCCCATGCCTCAATAACTACAAAAGCAACCGACATTTCATCAAACATATGGTGTGCACCTAAAAAACACTACCCAAAATGTCTAATTTCAGCGTCTTAAATTTCACCGATATACATTCTAAAAGTCTAAAAGCCTAATTTCACCACCAACTTAAACTTAACTATATCGTTTGTATGTGTTTTTACCAAGAAATGAAAGTATTTCAAGAGTCACAAATGCATAACAACAAATAACATCACCTTGTACGTTATCTGTGTTTTGGATGTGAAGTAATTACAATGCATCATTAATCAAGCATGGCTTTTGAAACCCGATCCGCTTGAAACCGGTCTCTTTAAGAACTGAACTAAAAACTCGGTAGACGACCTTGGTGAAGACGATTGAAACCTGAAGTGAACTAAATTTCTTCTCTCCTCTGTTTATTGGCAGCAAAAAAATAATACTTCAAAAATTGTTCTATACATGTCTGTGTAATGTCAGTAGTAGGTGTACAAGACCGGGTTTTCTTTTAAACTGAACCGGTTTGGGTTTTGCATGTTCAAAACCGGTTTGACCCAAATCGGTTCAGTTTAGAAACCGGTTTAAGCTTAGAACTAGTCAAACTGATCCGGACCGGTTCGGTTTTAAACCAGTTTAAGACAAAAGAACGCTTTTATAACCGGTTTAACTGTGAAATACCCAAACCGCTATACGAACCAACGGTTTGGGAACCGCTTTGGCAGAAACCGGTTACATCGGCCACCAAAACATATCACTACAATAATTTGTTGTGGTTACATACTTACATGGGCCCAGTGTTCCACAAAAAATACCAACACCCCAATTTAATTTGGGTGACGGATGAGGTAATAAAAACATATAGATATTTTTCCCTTTACTTAATTACTTAAAACATAAAAGATAACAATAAAACCCATGTAAGTTAGATCGTGTTGGACTTTTTCATGGGTAGAAAAAAACCCAACACTAAGAACTCCTAACAACATTAATTTATCTGCTTAGGAAGCAAAGAATTACTTAGAAAGTTTTACATGATTTACATCAATCTAGGACAACTTGTACTTGATTACACTCTAAACATCTTTTTAACCATGAAGAAACGCACCTAATCCATTTTTCTACTTTCACCATTGTGAACTGAATGAATTATAAAACTGGGAAAAGGACATTCGAGGTTGTCAATGGATAAATGCTATCAAAATTATAAGTTGAATCGTTTAACAAGAAGATCGCTTCGATCTAAGAAGTTGTTAAAGTAACACATCTATGGTTTTGACTTACTACGATGATTAGCGAGCGTACATGTCAATGCCCATTTGTCAATTGGAACCTCTGCGTAGTCTTTTGTATGAAAGTATATATCAACGTACATTTTCATAAATTAGTGATTTATTAAAGTTTTATGTCTAAAAGAATATAATATAAGTGACACAATACTTTTATTATATAATAGCGAATAGTAATTTTAAAAAACAGTTGATTTATCAGATAAACAATTAATTTGTAAATATGGTGTGCTTCTAGTTATATTGTATTTGATTGTGAAATATGCTACATCAAAAAGAGGTTTGTAAAATAGTATTGTACACGTTCTTAAAATATTATGTTACTAAAAACACTTTTTAATATATCAAAAATATTCAGTCAGACTTATACTCAAGTATTGAATAGTTATATTTAAGGATGCTTAAAATAAATACAATTTTTTCAGTGCCAATATGAAAAGTTACATTCTGTGATAGATTTTGGTGGTCTTTTATTTCATTACATTCCATTGGTGCTGAATCTTCATCACACAACTTAAAGGTTGTTGCAGATTGCAGTTATAACCTATAAATAGAAACCAAAAGATTTGGCAACGTGTTGAATTGTGTGAAATTCGATTGGCAAAAGTCGAGTCGTAGGGAATCTAGTAAATCCGGTTCAATTGGCATTCATGAAAAATCGCCAAATTTTGGATGGCCCCTTAATACTTATAGAGAAGATCAATTGGTTTAATAAAAGTCACAAGAAGGTGTTGGTGTTCAAGGTAGATTTTGTGAAAGCCTAAAATTCTCTTGCTTGGAATTATCTTTTTTCGATCATGGGTCCGACATGGGTAGCGACGATGAAAGCTTGTTTAAGCTCGGCCACGGCTTTGGTGCTTGTCAATGGAAGTCCTACCCATGAATTCTCCATTTGGTGAGGTCGGGAGGATTCAAAGGAGCTATGGTGGGAAATGATAAAATTATATTGTCTCACCTTTTTAATGCGGATGATGTGATAATTCTTTCCCGAGTTCATTTAAGAGAAGAAATGCAAGGAAAAGAAAATTTTCTCTTCTTATCTTTTCTTTTAGTATCTCCTCTTTCTCTTCAACTTATTTTCCTTCCTAATCTTTCTAATTTGGAAATATACAAATTCTTTTATTTTACTCATCATTTTCTCTTCCCTCCCATTCTTTTATTTCTTTAAATGAAACTCGGGAACACCTTTTAAATTTTCCTTCCTTTTACTTTTTTAAATGAAACTCGGGAACACAACATATTTTTTCCATCCCTCCTTTTTTCTTCCCTTTCCTCAGTTAAATGAAACTCGGAACACAGAGGAAATATTGGCAATGTGGTGATGACTCCCCAATTGCTTTTTTTAACTTCAGGTTTAAAGCTAAACACAAAGAAATCTAATATGTTTGGAAATTGGAATTAATGCGGATTTAGTTGAAGTTATTCGTGCGACATCTAAGGTGGGGTGCAAACCGGTTGTGATAAATTCGTGTCTAAATTGGCATCTTGGGAAGAAAATAAACTGTATTGGAGGAAAGGTTACGCTCATCACCTCGGTTCTTGGCTCAATTGCAAAATGTTATTTTTCATTATTCTCGATGCCTAGCATAGTTAACAAACTTCTACAAAGTCTTCGGGCTAACTTCTTCTGGGGAGGGGATGGCTCTAAAAAGAAAATGCATTGGGTTAAATGGGATCTTGTTTTGGCAAGTAAACATAAAGGTGGGTTGGATCTTGAAAGTCTATCAACTATTAATTTGGCGCTAATGTTAAAATGGAAATGGAGATTCCACACTTGTAAGGATGCTCTTTGGGTTCGAATTCTTGAATCCATTTATAAAAGGACGTGTTCGATAAACATAAGGTGGCCAAAGGAAGGGGGTTTGGAATCGAATCGTTAAGAATATTCATGAGTTAAATGACAAACAAATTATACCTTTATCGGCCATGAAGAGACATGCGGGTATATAGGAGATTCTACTAAATTTTGAAAGGATGTTTTGTTGAAGAAGATTCAAGTTGAGAGAGATTTATTCTAGATTATTTGCACTTGAATTGGATAAAGAACGTCTTATAATTATAATTGAAGTAAAAAAGAAGTAATTATTTGCACCTGCTTGACTTAATATTCACTTGGACCAAACTCAGTAGTCAGCTTCAAAAGATGTGTGGAAGTGGGATTATGATGGTCAAAATGAGTTTTTTTTGTCAAATGGGTGAGGAGAACGATTGAAAAGATGAAAAGAAGATTCTTCAAGAGGTCTCACTCCGACGAGGAGGTATAAAAAATTCCTAAAAAGGTTAATATTTTCATGTGGAGACTTTTATACGACAGGTTGTCGAATCGGGTGAATCTTTGCAATAAAGGTTTCGATATTCCTTTTATAATGTGTCCATTATGTGCAAATGAGATGGAAACAATGGAACATGTGTTCGGATCTTGCCAGGTTGCTTCTTGAGCTTAGTGACTGATCAAGTCTTGGCTGAACATTGCGGCCCTATATCTTTGAAACCGAAAGACATGGTAACTTGGATTGATTCGCTAAAGATGACCAAATCTAAAAAACAAGTAGTGGAGGGTATTGTTTACACATACTGGTGAGTAATTTGCAAGACTCGCAATGAAGCGATTTTCAAGGCTAATGATTTATAGCCGGATCTTATCTTAGATTCGATTACTCATTTTTCCCTTTTGTGGTTAGTTAGTAGAGGCAGGAGATTAAAGGCGAATTCTTACGAAGATTATAGGTTGACTTTGAAAACCCATACATGTGTGTAATGCAAGGCAGGAAATATAGTTGGGTTCGACTTCAAGCAACAATGTCAAACGATGGCAATTATGAAATTTCAATGTAAATGCATTTCTAGATGGGAAAGATCATGATTCAAGAGTGTTTTTCAACCACTTTGACAATCCAAGCTTGGCGAAGCTTATCAATATTGTGCCAACCTCATCTCAACTGTTTCAGTACCTGTAAAATCGGATAGTTGATCGTGGCAAGGGTCGTATGGCGCGAGTTCAGATTTCTTTGTGAGCTTTCTAAGATGGGAACTTGATATCTTGGATCATCAAGTTACTTTTCCTTTTTTTCTCAAGTGGATTCCCATTAAAATTAATTGTTTTATTTGGAGATTGTTGTTAGACCTCATGGGGACTAAATGGGTGTTATCAACGAGAGACATAACATTGGGATTTTACAGTGTGTTTGTGGCAACAGTGCTGAAAGTTGACAACATCTATTTGTTCGTTGCAATGTAATTATAGGGATCTGGTCGATAATACACAAATGGGTTAAGTTACCTAGACATGCTAATTTTGATTCGGGAAAGGAGATTCTGACTACACAAGTAAAAATATAAAGTAAAAATCTGCGGATGCGTTAAGCAAGCTTGCATCACTAGCCTTCACCCACTTGGGAAAGGACATCCGCATTGAACTCCTCGAAGCACCATCAGTCCCGCACAAGGAAATTTGTGTCATCCAAACCGGTACAGAAACGTGGATGACACCAATAATAAATTACCTTGCAGCAGGAACACTACCAGAATCAAAAACACAGGCAAGAAAACTACGCTGTAAAGCACTAAATTATCAACTCATCAATGACAACATTTACAGACGTAACTTTCTTGGCCCACTTTTAAGATGCGTGGACAGCCAAGATGCTGACTACCTCTTAAGGGAAGTACACGAGGGCATCTGTGGAGTTCACGCAGGTCCCCGCGCTGTTGTGGCAAAGCTGAACAATGCGGGATACTTTTGGCCGGGGATGCATATGGATGCACTGGCATACACTAGAAAATGCAGGTCTTGCCAGCTTTACGCACCCAACACGCATCGCCCGAAGAACGAACTTGTTCCAGTCACTTCTTCGTGGCCATTTCAGAAGTGGGCCATCGATGTGACAGGCCCATTTCCCACAGCAGCAGGAAATGTTCAGTTCCTAGTGGAAGCCATCGATTACTTCACCAAGTGGATAGAATCAAAACCTTTAGCCCAAACAACCGCAAAACATATCAAAAAATTTATTTGGGAATTTATTATTTGTCGTTTTGGACTTCCACAGAATCTGGTGAGCGATAACGGCACCAACTTTGCTGACAAGAAGCTACAGCAGTGGCTGAAAGAACTTCAAATCACCCACACCTTTACCTCAGTGGCACACCCGCAAGGTAATGGTGAGGTGGAAAGAGCAAACAAGAGCATCGTCGATGGCATAAAGAAAAGACTCTTGAAACACAGATCCGGCTGGGTGGAAGAGCTCCCGCACGTCCTTTGGGCAAACAGAACGCTGAAAAAGGCCAGTACGGGGGAAACCCCGTTCAGTCTCACTTATGGCACTGAAGCCATGGTCCCAGTCGAAATTGGTTTACCCTCACCAAGGGTCTTGATCCAGCCAGAAGACAATGATGCGGAAAGACGGTTAGACCTTATGCTAACCGAGGAACGCAGAGACTTAGCCGCAGTGCATGAAGAAAATTACAAACGACAAATGCAAAAGTACTACAACACGCGGGTAAAACTCTGCAATTTCAATGAAGGAGACTACATACTGCGTAACAACGAGGCTTCAAACCAAGAGCGCCCAGGAAAGCTGGCCCCGGTCTGGGAGGGGCCATACATTATCAAAGAAGTCCTGGGAAAAGGCGCATACCGGCTTGAAAGGCTCGATGGCACTCCTATCCCAAGAACATGGAATGGAGCTCAATTACGCAAATGTTATATGTAGATCAATTCCAAACTTGTAAAGAAAAGGCCTAGAGCCACTTCTAATGGAAATGATTCTCCTTACACAATGTGTTGATAGCCTTACCTTTAACTTATGAACTTCCCATGTGCCGGTATTCACCGCACCAATGCGTGAAGAAGTAAGTAGTTGCGTGTGGAAGGCGGCAAAACCCGCATAAACACAACGCTAAAAATGTAAAAAAGTTCTAAGGAAAACCTGCACGCAGGTCAGTGGTAAGTAAATTTTAGCCATCCTTGTAAGTGCAAGTGACGGTCTTACCCGCACAATCACAAGCAAGGAAGCAAAACTTCAACCTATCATCTACCACGTTCAAAGGTTAACTTATTCTGAACACTTAGAAAATTTCAAGGAAAAGATGAGGAAAACTTCCACGCAGGATAAATGTAAGTTTAGCCATCCTACTAAGTGCAAGTGACGATCCTACCCGCACAATCATGAAAGAGGAAGCAAAAATAAACTTATAATTTACCACGTCAAAAAGTTAACTTATCTAAGTACTAAAGAAATTGCTAAGTGTAAACATGCGTAAAATAAACAAAGGACAAACACATTCTTTATTTCATCAACTTGAATATTACAAACATTGCTGGGTATATACCCGCATACAAAAGAAGTACAAGAGCAAATATCTACGCTAGTGGTGGAAAGGGATCTTTTGGATCATGCTTCAGGACCACTCCCACTTGGACCCGCACCATCGGCAGAGTGTGACGGTTTAAGGAAAGCTCTAAGGACAGCAATCCCATCATCAGCAGCAGCAATTTCATTCACCTTCTCCACCACCGGATGCGGGAAGGCAGCATACTGGTTCACTGCTTGGTCATAAATAGTTTCGGTATCCGCATTATACAAAGGGAAGTTGGAAGGCGGGACGCCTTTCTCAGCAAACCCTAGACCAAGCATGAAGCCGGTCCGTTCCCCATCCTCATGAGAAGCGTTGAGGGCTGCGCTCATAGCATCGTCGTAAGATGTCTCTGAAAAGACCCGATGCACAACCTACAAAAAATGTACAAGTATAATAACTTCTATCCTACAAAGGAAAGCGTGACGACATAAAGCTAAAATACCTGAGGCAACGCTTCTCGAAGAAGCCATTCCTTGGCAACCAGAGCTTGGGTGCAGGCGCGTTCAGCTTCGTTCTTATTAAGGTTGGCGAGAAGCACATCCCTTGCAGCGGCCTCTTCAACGCCCTTAAGCTTCCGCTCGTTGTGCGCAAGCACACCCCTCTGGTCCAGGATCTCTTGAAGTTTCTTCGCATCCTCCATAGCCAAGGCATCATGAGCCTGTTGAAGAGCCTCTAACTTAGCTTTAAGTTCTTCATTCTCCAGGCGGAGAGGCTCAGCAACAGCTTCAGCCTTGGTGGCCCTCTCGGTCGCGTTCCTCGCAGTCTCCTTAGCTTGCCGAAGCTGTTCGTTAACAGCTTGGGCAGCCTTGGAGCGGGCCTCGAGTCGCGCTTGAACCTCAACCTCGAGGGCCTTGAAGGCCTTCTCCTTCTCCGCAGATACTGCGGTCAGTTTTTGGTTCTCCTCCCGGAGAGCACGCGCCTGAGATACTTCTTTAACGCGAGCTGCTTTCAACTTGTCGTTTTCACGACAAAGCAGCTCGACGCGTGGCTGCATCCGGGCCAGGAGAACCCGAAGCTCGTTGGTTAGCCTACCCTCCTGGTAGCTAACCATGGCTTCCCCCAACGCACCATGGGGAGCAGCGTGGCGAGCCCAGTCCACGCACTCCACAGGTGTGCGAAGGGTTGTTTCTCGGCGAATGTTCCATCTTGGAACATACACTTCATTGGAATCCGACACTGCAAAAGAAACAAAGCAGTTAGGAAAAGTTGAAAAAAATTGCATAAAGGACAAAAGAACCCTACGCACCTGTAGGGTCGATCACAGGCCGATAGCCACCGAACCCATCACCTGAACCTAAGGGAAATCCATCCAAAAGGTCAGGCAGATGGGAAGGTAACAAAGATCGGCGAGAAGCCCCGCGCGTACCTGAAGGTCCAGCCGTCGAGGCCGATGGCGGAGGCGGCATGGTTTCCGCCGCAGTCGATGGCAGAGGCATGGTGTCCGCCGCGGACGCCGCCGAGGAATCAGCAGCAACAGTAACCGCCGGCTCGGTGAACGATGCTGTAAAAATTGCACTCACCGCCGGCGGTGACGTCATCTCGGCTGGAACAGTTGGCTCAAAGGATTGAGCAACTGGACCAGCGGAAGCAGGCGAAGGTGCCTGGGTCGACGCCTCAGGTAGGCTGACCGAGCCTACCGTCATTGGCGGAGAGGTACTCCCCTGCGCTCCACCCTGGAATGCGTCAACATCCACGCCTGCAGAAAGAAGACAAGTGTTAATAAATTTATGAAGTATGATTAAATCTACAAAAAGAAGAATGTTTATACTTACGGGTTTTCTTGAGCCTGAACGTTCGGACGGGCGGGGATGAACCCGATGGAGCCGGTCTCTTGATGCCGGTCACCGTCGTCGTCGGTTCTCCGGAGGTAACAGTCGTAGCCTCCGGAGCAGTGGTCTTCTCACCACCGGGGTTCCCCGCCACCTCTTCATTATCTGACTCGGTGTCAGATAGAAGCACCGGATCAGCTGTGGAGGCCACCTTCTCCTTCCCTTTCCCGCCGGCAGCCTTCTTCTTCCGCACTAGCGGAGGACCATCTGCGGATTCCTCAGAAGAAGACAGGATGTAAGGAATTCCAGCAGCGGGTACAGCATTGAGGGGTTGAGGATAGAATATCGCCTTACCTGGCCACCGGTGGCTCAGGATCTCTTGGCCCGGCGGATAGACCTCCACAAACCGATCCGCCATTTGTTCCAGGATGGGCAACTCGTTCTCGTCTAGAGCACGAGTACCCATCCGCGCGGGACCGTCAGCTTCCCGCGGGTACAGGAGCGACTCCAAGTTGTTCCCCTCTGAAAGAAAATAAACAGTTAGAAGATAAACTCGTATAAGCAAAGAGAAACGGAGCATACCGTAAGGGATAGAGTTCGAACCGTATTCGAGGACGATTGGAACCTTTTGCGCGTCAGCCTCTTTCCACACTCGGCTCATCCCCAACATCACCATCCCGGACTCCGGAAACCGGAAAACCGGAGATTGGACCCGGGATATCTTTGCAAACCATTCCGCCTCTTGGTAGTTTGTGGCGTGGTGGCTCGGAATGGCTTGGCCATTTTTAAACTTCATGGCAATGGGGACGGCGCGAGCAGAAATGTAGAAGAACTCCCGCTTCCACGATCGGAGACTGCGCTCTGTCGCGCAAATCTTCAATCCCTTGATTCGGGTTGTCAGGGTGTACCACCCCTGGATGCACCTCCAAGTATAGAAGGTCATCAGGCGGTCCACGTAGGGCTCAACACCCAATATCCGGCACACCCACTCGAAGTGGCGAATCTTCGCGATCGCCATTGGGTGCAGCTCGGTCAGATGAACACCGTGCCTTTCGAGGACACGGTAAACAAACTTTGTCAATGGGAACCTAAGGTTCCCATAAACAAAGAATACAGCATATACCCCGATCTTGCCACTGGGGGCATCGTACACGGTCTGATGGGGTTCAGGAAACTCAGGCTCGAAAGGATCGAGCATGAACTTCCTAACAACATACCGGTACTGATCGCCGGGCAGAGCACACTGGCACTCACCAGCAGTACTCTTGTCATCGGCCGAAGACTCAAGATCACGAGAAGACATTGTTCAGAAAAAAGAAAGCGATTTCGGGAAAATGCTAGCCTGAAAAGGGGAGTATTTGCCGGAAATCGCTAAAGAAGAAGAAGAGAAGGGTGAAAGTGTGGATTGCAAACAGCCCTCTCCCCCTTTATATACTAATCGCAATTAATGCGATGAATTTAATGCGGATGAGAGAGAAATCGAAGGTGCAATGAAACTATGACACGTGGCATAAAGCAGGCTGGCAACAGCTGTTGACAGGACGTGTGCCAGCAATTTCGCGGCCACGCGCCCGAAAAATCGCGCCCACGCGCCTGAAAAAGGGACTGGAATGACCATATAATGTCACGTCACCATAACTTCCTGCACGTCCTGACACAGTCAGAAGAAACCGTCGCACGACGTTTCAGACGTTTGGACTGTTCCTATCTTTCTACCAACTCTTCGAATTTTGAAATTCAAAATTCAAAAAAGATTTAAAAGTAAGCGGGAAAACACCCCTTACCTTGGCAAACAAGTAACAATAAGACGGATGCGGGTACAGTGTTAAGGCAAAACCCTTCACATACCTAGCACCCGCAGGGAATTGAAGCCAAGAATACTTTGGCAACCAAGTAACTATAAGACAGGTGCGGGTACAGTGTTAAGGCAAAACCCTTCACATACCTAGCACCCGCAGGGAATTGAAGCCAAGAATACCTTGGCAACCAAGTAACTATAAGACAGGTGCGGGTACAGTGTTAAGGCAAAACCCTTCACATACCTAGCACCCGCAGAGAATTGAAACCAAGAAGGATCTTCTAGGCAATGCTTGCGGATAGAGGAATAACATCCCCGCATAACGGGAACGTCGAGAATTATATTGTTTGAAACTCCGTAATGGAATTGGTGGTCTTAGCATAATTGATCACTATGTTGAAAACCACCAGAACCTCATGGAGACTATATATAAGTGAGACTCAACGCTCCTGCCTTGCGAGAAGGTTACATACCTACCCGCATCATACCCAAAGATCAAGCAAAAAAATCGGGAATTTTTGCAAGTGACACTAGGAAACCCGCGGGAAGAATCCCCACGTAGAACCTTAAAACTAAAAAGCCTTTTCAAAACCCCTTGCTCAATGTCCAAAAGTTCACCTCACTTTATTAAACATTCATGAGAAGAACATTGGACTGGGGGGACTTGAAGAGGTAGGTCCCAGCAGAGCCCAGTTGGTCCCGCAAGACTCACCTTGAACAGGGACGTCTGCGCAAAGGCCATCTGCTTCCGCAGGACCCACCATGCTCAGAGAACCTTACGCGCAGTACGCAAGCTGTACACGCATGGAAAGCCTCCCAATGGTGAAGTACCCCGCCTGTTCCCGCAGTTGCGGATACAAGCCATCAGGGAAGGCTACCCGCAGACAGCAGGGCTACACGCACAAGACAATAGATACTTCAGTAGTCACATGAAGGAATGAGCAAGACGGGAACAATCCCGCCAATATGAGCCAGTCCGTATGATTCTGAAAGATCTTCTGTACTATACCTACCAAGGTATGGATAGGACAGACAATCTGACCAGAACAGCCCATGAGCCAATCACAGGGTGACAGCTCACCGACAACAGTACGAGGAGGAGCACCCTCTAGTACTGTTTGTTTTACAGTTAAGTGATCCTCTCCTCTTCCGGCTTCTGATCCCACAAGCATTGCACAGAGACTGCATAATTATCCATCAAATACAAACGTTAAACCATAAATATAATAATTAAAATTAATTTCACACACATTTTACCAACAGTGTAAACAAATACAATCAAGTTAACTAAACTACTGAGTTTAAAAAATCATTTTTAATTTGCATAAAGATGTATAATTACATAACATTTATTAGATATATATTTATAATATAAATCACTTGAATACAATAAAATATAATAATTAAAATATGATGTTTATTCATATAATTCAGTACTTGTGTATATGCAAATAATGTGTACATTATTATACAAAAAATGATTGAAATGCAATATGTGTTGATCAGTCATATAATTCAAAAACTAAAAACAATATTTTAAATTTATAAAACCAATACAAACGCATATAATATATAAGTAATATTTCAAAAAAAATAATAAAAATAATATTCAGACATCTAGAATTTACCAAAAAAATAATATTAAAAAAAGAATACCTTAGGGCCAGCTGGACCACCTCTCCAGAGAGGTGTTTTGGAGGTCCCACAATCAGCACATGTCTTGATCAAATTACCACCGTCGGATGAAGATGATCTTTCTGGGCTACTTTTGCAGTTCATCACATTCATATCATCAGACTCAGAACCCTAAAACCCCAAAAATATTTAAAAAAATAAAAATCAACTAATAATGATAATAATAATAAGACTCACCTTATCACTTAAATCCCCCATTTCCCGATCAATCAATCAATCGATCAAATCAAACCCTAATTGTTATGACGATCAATTTGATCCAAAATCAGACGCAATAAGTGAAAAACTGAGTGAGATTCAACTGGATACTGTAATCAATATGATTTAATAACTGATCAAGTCAAAATGATAGTGAATATGATCAGCAATTGGTGAATAATAATAATAATTTTGAGAGAGAAGGAGCCGAAGAAGTTGTAGCGGCAAAATAAAAATGAAAACAATTTAAGGTCGGGAAAACCCTAGAAGGCGGTAATGAGGAAATGACGGATTTGCCCTTAGGACTGACTGACGTTATGGATTACCCCGCCAAAAATAAAATTAAATAGCGCCACTGGATTTATTGTTTTTTTATTAATATAATAAAAGCGGTACTTTTGAAATTTTTATTGAAATTTGGAGGTGGGATTGGATGTGTGCGGCTGCATGTATTGGAAACTAGGGTTTTGTTTTTTGTGCTTTTGGGTTGAGAGGATCTTACCGTTAAAAGATAATGCTTTTGATCTAACGGTTTTGATGATTATCAGTGAAGTTAATTTTTTATATTCCGTATTTGTTTAAAATGCTACGCTTCGGTTTTCTATGTGACCATCGATATTTTTCTTTGCTCAAAACCATTTTTAAATTTTTTTCACTTGTATATAAAATAACATTTTGTCAGTTCAAAAATTATGTGGCTAGATAAAAATATCAAAAGGACTAACTAATTATGGTATTATGATATTTGATTTACGTGCATATGTATAAAAAACAATCAAAAATAACGTATACTTTTATGAAAAACTCTTTCATACGTATTCAAGTACTTATCATATGTGTGATGAAATTTGTTTATGTTAATTGACACATTAAAGAGCTGCAATAATATTAAACTTTTTTCATCATGTCTCAAAATATTTAGAAATTTTTAGAGCTTCTTTACATATCGGCTAATTAGCCCTGCTTGCGGTGCGCACATATGATGTATATATGTGTGAACCCTCGGGTGGGCAAAAGTGAAATTGCACTAATTTTGACGTTATTTTACTAATCTACTGAAAATAACGTTAAAAGTGACGGACGGTTAATCAGGCATCATGTAGTGGCGTTGATAGCCGAAAGACAAGGGTACATGCACCGATCAGCCGGTGTCCCGATGATTGAGTGCTATGTGCCTTATGTCCAAGGCTTGATGCAAAACTACTATCGAGCCGGGGGTCTCACCGGAAGCAGCCTCTCTATCCTTATGGGGTAGAGGTAAGGCTGTCTACATCTTACCCTCCTCAGACCCTACCATAGCTTTGCTATTGGTGGGATATACTGAGTACGATGATGATGATGATTTACATATCGGCTAACTATCTGTAAGAGTAACTCTACTCGTATAGTTGCATCCGAAATCTTCTTTTGAACCCCTTATTGCCATTTATTTGATAATGAGCGAAGTAATATTGCAAGGGATGATTTTTTGTAGCTTCGTGATCTCTTTATTACTATATGAAGTTGATGTAATTTGAGGGAGAAACATGCTAGAGGATTGATTGAATTTTAAGGGACAATATTTTTTAGTAGTGTGAACAATGCTAAGATTTGATTTATTCGTAATGGATATTTTTAGCACATTATACAAATATTATAATTAGTCCAACGGTTATAATTTAATGCTAACGACAATATTGTCCTTACCCAGGATCCACCAACAAACTAGTTATTGTGTGGCACGTGGAGATTTTCATTACGCCTAAGTTTTAAACTCTTCATCTAATAAACACCACGTGTTACGAAATAAGACATGACTGTTAAACAAATGAAAACTTAAATACAAAGGGTGCTTGAAAAACGCTAAAAAAGTTCAATTTCCCTTGTCTTTTTCGTTAAAAAAAAAGAGACACAATTACAAAAAAAAAAAAACATAATAATTATTAGAAAACAAAATATATTGAAAAATATAATATAATACCGAGCAAAATGTAAAACAATGCTGAGTAATATAACACAATATCAAGAAAAAAAAAACTGAATATAAAAAAAATATACAATCAATAATGAAAATGAACAACAAAAAAAACAATGATTTTTTTCCTTAACATTGTGATTTTTTTAACAAGGAAAACGAGAAAATATTTTAGTTTTTTTTGTATTTATGTGTTTTGAGTTATTATTATTTTAAAGTCTAGACTCTTCGAACTTTGATGAGGTCTCTAAATTTTGGTAATGGTAAAAGTTAGGGGGCGTTTAGAATTGTTTAGTTTCACCAACTTATAACTTATTAACTTTTTAAAAATGAATAAAATGTTTGAGATTATTATTTTAAATATGTAAGAAAAAAAGTTAATAAGTTAATAATTTTTAAATTTCGTTAAAGAGTTCCCAAACACCCCTTCAACAGAAAAATTTTCACAAATGGTGTGTTATGTAAAAGTTGTTTCAAAAATGGTATGGTTTTGAGGGTTGTTATAAAATGGTGTAACCGTGGTTTGAAACCACGGTTTGACTATTTTCTCTATGTAAGTGTTAGATGTGTATTTTATAAAATAATACTTTTGATTAAAATAAGGCAAGTCGTGGTTTGAAATCACGGATTGCATCAAAAAGTTGAACCTTTTATCACTTCCAATTGTGTGGTGGTTTTACTGGTCAAGCCGTGGTTTGAAACCACGGTTTGACCATTTTCTTTTATTTTTTAAATGTCGATAAGTATATATATATATATATTTTATACATGTGAATATTTTTTTGTGTCTAATCAACATGTGGTTTTGATCCTTTTCTTTAATTTTTCATATGCCGATAAGTATATATGTTCACATTTGATTATTTTTTTGTTTTTAATCAACCATTGTTTACAAATTAAGGTTTTTTTTTTCTTTTTTCTCCAATTTAATTTAGCGTGTTCATATGTGATACTTTTTGTTTGCTTTTTTGTTCTTTGAGATTAAATTTCACTATTGCATATGGATACTTGTCGCATTAAAAAATAAAAGAAAAAGGCCAAACCGTGGTTTAAAACCACGGCTTGACTAGCAAAACCACCATACAATTAGAAGTGGTATTAAGTTTAACTTTTTCATGCAATCCATGGTTTCAAACCACGGGTTGACTTTTTGATGCAATCTATTCTATCACAAGCGATTTGTTTAACGTAGAATTGCTGGAAAACTTTATTTGGTTGTTCCACATCAATATTTTCAATGGCCAGTTTTTTTCAAACTATACTGCGGCACCATATATTTTTTTTAACTTACAAATTCAAGAAAAACAACAACTTTCAAACGGACATCTCATACTTGAACTCTTGTTTGACAACGAGTGCCATGCATGCATATGTCGGTACATAAGCCGTTTAATATCTTGATAAAACAAGTTTTAGTTAAGCATTTGATAATTGTTTCTTGGTGATTTTTCTAGATGCCTTGGTTTTGTTGGTGAAAATTTTGATTTCTCACTTAAATATGCATTAGGGATCATGGCTTTGTTGTGCATTGCCAGGCGATTCGGTTCTTAATTTCACGTTTGAGTTTTGTGTTGACTGGCACGGAAACAGTCTTCGGAAATTGCTAATACTGATTTAGTCAAGGACGATTTAGTAAAGCAGTACTGTGCCCTAACCTTTGGAAATTGTTGATGCTGTAGTAGATTAGATAACTGTTTCTGTGATGTCCTACATGAAAAATCACAAGCAATCTATTTGAACGTAGATTTGTTGGAAAACTATTTTCCACATCGATGTTTAATGGCCCAGTTTTGTGAAGTTAAAACTGGCTCAGAAGCGAATCTATTTTATCTTTCTTTGGAAAGGAGTGATTTGTAACATACGTGGTATTCGTAATTGATTCTTAGATAGTTTTACAATATTGTTTTAATTGTCTAAAATTGGATGTGTATTAATAAGTAATTTTTGTCATCACTTTACTGATTCAGGAAGTGATTTCTAGCGTGTGCCCTGTTCGCCAGACAATGGAGACCCTAGAAGAACAGTCCTTGGCCAAGAAGGCAAACATTCCATTCCCGAGTGAAATCATTGAAGAGATCGTCCTCAGACTCCCCGTCAAATCCATACTCCGTTTCAGATCGGTCTCCAAACCATGGCTCTCCCGCATCTCCAATCAATCATTCTCCAAGCTCCACTTCACCTCGTGCCACCGCTGCCCACCGCACCGCCTTATTCATTGCTGCTTACAGTGTTTCAGGACGGAAACTCCACCTTATTTTCTGCCGCTCATGACGGTGGACCCGTCACTCATCTCATGACAATCGACGACTCTTTTCCTAGTGGTACTATCACAGAAGCCCAACATTTGAACGGGTTAATATGCTTTGCTTTCTTGAAAGTGCGTGGTTGCCGTCTCATCACTGACGTTTTCATTGTTAACCCTACCACTCGTAACATGTATTAACTCCCTGATTCAGATTCTTACGCTGTTGAAAAGACACATGTTAGTATTCACTTATTTGGGTTTGACGAGTCTAAAAACGAACATAAGATTTTGATGATCAGGAAGCTTTTTGAACCAGATACAGTGGAGTTTATGATTTTCTGTTTGTCAAGTTATTCATGGAGAAAGATTGATGCAGAGCCTCCTACTGGTTTTAGTTGGGATGGTTTCTTCGGCCTCGCTCTCAACTACGGCGTCTGTCTCAATAGTGTAGTTCATCGAATGTTTACACGCTCGTTTGCCATTTTGGCGTTTGACTTGAGAACCGAAAAGTTTTCAATAATTAACACTCCCAAAGAAGTTGGGCCTGATAATACTGTAGATCCTTAGCTTATAAAAGTGAACGGGTGTGTAGGAGTTGTTTATCATGCTGGTGTGGTGGAAAGCAATGAAATGAATTTATGGATATTGAAAGACTATGAAAACCGTGTTTGGGTCAGAGAAGTCATTAAATTCCCCAAGTCTTTCATCAAATTAGACCACCCTTACCCTACAGATTCTGTTGATATGGACGAGATCATCTGTTCCTCGAGCAAGGTGCCCGGGAATGTGTTCAGTGTACTTGTCTATAACATGAAGAGTAAATGCTTTAAGTCATTAGAGTTCACTTCTGATCATCCAATCTCGCACATCTCTAACATCAAGTGCTATGTTGAAAGCATTGTGCCCGTGCGCAGGAACTAGCAAGACATGAGGTTTGTGGTTTGTTTGATGGTTGTTCATATAAAGTTTCTACTGTTAACTGGTGTTTTGAATCGTGTGTTCCTTGTAAAGTTTTAGATTGTGTTATGTTTTGGAAGTATAAAAAGAGTCTGAAATATGAGAATCGTGTTTTGCTTCTTAAGAGAACATATGATATGCTTGATTTAGGCAGGGATGATCTAGTAGTAATTGTTGATGTTGCAATTGCTTTAATATAACATGTAAGCGGACAGATTAACCAACCAAAAAAGTTGTTTCTTATTCATAAGGAAGCTCTTTTTTTACCTTGAATTGTTGGGAACCTTATTTAATGCATATACCTGTTTTCAACAGCCAGGAAGTCGGTTTTTGTCAAGTTGTTTTCACAGTTATCTGCTACTGATAATAAAACACAGGGGAAGAGGTGTATTAATTTTTATTTTTATGCATCTATAGAGTAAGTGGTTTGTAAAATGTCAAGTGGGTAGGTCTCTAAAAAGTGTCTTTTTCACTTAAAATGTTTTGTCATTGAAATAATTTTGGTGGTGTTTTGTCAAAATATTAAACTGTTGTAATCTTATTTGAATCAATCAACACATACTAACATTTGAAGGTTACACATATAAGAACAATTGTCATATGATTTCGTGATTTACACATGTACATTATAACGATTAATGAATACACAAACCTAACTATCAACTAGATGTAAATAAGTATATATAGAAATAATCAAACCAAAGCGTGTATCAACGTGTTCTTTAAGGTAATGTTGTCATCAACTAGGCTATTTTATGCTTATCGCCCCACCTTTGAAAGATACGTGAAATCATAGCAAAGAAATAAGCAAGTGAACACATGATTCGTGACAAAAAATCGGCAATCCAATCTTTATATTTCCTTTTTGGAGGATGAGTTCGATCTGACTGTAATAAAATCCGATATATGGCTTCGGTTAATGCAAAGGATGTGATTGGATCAGATTCCTCGGCTAATATACCTTGCTCTGTTAGACATACTATATCGTATGCACCTGTTGTTACTAGTATCCCCAGATAATTACATATTTTGATTCGGCAATTTAACCTTTCCATTGGTTGTAACATATCACCATGTGTTAGGATCAAAATCGGGTCAACATCTGAAATTACATGAAATTCAAAAAAGTAATTAGATATAAATCATATAATATACTTGCAGCTAAAATACTAAGTTACCTTATTCTTTTCTTGTTTTTTATATCTTTTGACGTTAGAACACACCCTAAAATCTACTTTTAAAATCCAGTATGGTTGATTCGAGAAATATAACATAAGTACAAAAAAAAAGTGTATGCATTTTATTAAAAATACAAAATTACATACTTCTATTTGGAGTTCAAATACTTAGGCTGGTTCGATTAGAAATTCATAATTTCGATATTAATTCATAACCGGTTCAGATATTGACATGATTCCAATTATTCGAAACATGAAATTTTATTTGAACCAAATTTTGAATTTTTTAAGCTTGATTCGAATAATAAAACACCCTTAAAACCGACTTAGAATATTTGAATACTAATTGCATAGTTCTGTTTTTATAATTACAAGCTTTTAATAACTTAAAAATCGTACTTATTTATATTTTCTTTAAGATTCTATAATATATTGTTACATTCAGTTTAATCATATAAACTGGCTTTGACTCTTTGTAGAGGTGCCAAAAAAAGCGGTTTCTGACCCAACTAGGTACAAACCAAGTTTTGGGTTTCTTTCTGGAATTATCCTAGAATCGACCCGACCCGACTCGACCCTACCCGAAACCTGATTAAAAAAACTAATAATAATTGATATTACTTGATGTTCTTATAGAAGCACAATGAAACAATGATTTAATGGCTTCTACTTTCTTAAAATCACCACCACCAAAAAATGCCTTGTACACATCGGTCAAATCAGCCACCACGACCACACAGTTAACCCTCCGCCTCACAAACCCATCGGGACTACAGTTTAACCTCATATTAACACCATCTTCACCACCAAACCGACACCGCTGATTATGACGGACACCGTCATTCATCCACCGTGCCACCTCCTTTAAACACTCCCCCATCCGGTTATCATCCAACCCCCTTGAATCATATACACAAAACCCGTTACGTGTTGATCGTAACACGTTATGTTCTTCAAGAATCATAGTTGAATAATTCGATGATTCATCTGCAATCAATATTTCAAACACGACCATCACTTCTCGAGCTTGAACTAGCTTGCTAGTCTGTTATTTATATAACTTTTTAACGCAATATATATATATATATATATATATATATATATATATATATATATATATATAGATCAGGATACCCTTTTTTAAATTGAATACTATGAGAACCATTTTGAACCACAAAAAATCCAAAAATAAAAAAAATCATAAAATTAAAAAAACACAAAAAGTAAAAAAACTAAAATTCTTATTTTATTATTCCGGTTTCATAAAAAAAACTCGGTTTAACTAAATTATATACACATATGTATAATATATACATATATGTACATTTACATGTTTTTTTGTACACATGTATATAATTTAAGATAAAAATGATACTGTACATATGTGTATATTACGTAACTAAATATTAAATAAAATTATACATATGTGTATAATACGACGTTTTTTTAATTTTTTTAATGAAACCGGAATGAAATATAAGAGTTTTGGTTTTTTTACCTTTTTAAAATTTTTATTATTTTTTGTTTTATGATTTTTTTAAAGGTGTTTTAGTGGTTTAAAATGGTTCTCAAAGTTCTCAATTTGTAAAGGGTTCTCTTAGAAGGCAAATTAAGACACTTTTTTAAGGGATTTACAATTTATAAGGCATAAAGTACAAGTGTAATAAAGGATAAAGTGGTCTTTTAAACACAATCAACACACGTTCATTTGATTTCAACAAATATATTACAAGTTTGGTACCTCAACTTTAGTCAAATTTTGTTAATTTAAGAAAATAATTACAACTTTCATCTCTCATGGTTAACCAATTTTACTCTAAATTTATTCTTTTTGGTTTTCTTGTTATATCTTTTACAAAAATATGATTAAAACTAAATCTTAACATACCCATTTAACGAGCTTATTTTTATTTACGTGTCAATATAATTTTTTTTAAAACATAAACGGTTTAAATTGTACAAGTCATTAATGCATGGATATATGCATGAATGTACAAGTTAGTTTTACAAGTAAAATTAATTACAAGTATAGTACCTCAACTTACTCAAAATTTATTATTTTAAGCAATACTTACAACTTTGCCCCCCTCGTGTTTATATAAATATTATTATCTTTTGATATGTTTTTCAAAAATATGATTATAAGTACTCAGATCATATAAATATCAAAATAATCAAGGCGAACTCGAGTTTAAGATTTTATCTTAAATTTCAAGCAGAGCTGAGTCGGCTCGGTATGATGTTCGAATCGAGCTAGGCTTGGCTTGCTAACAACCTTTTAAGTGTTGTTTCCTGCTACATCGTGCTGGCATCTAACTAGTATATATATATATATATATATATATATATATATATATATAATATTTATAACAATGTATAAAATGATGACAAAAATAACTAAATGGTATATATAAGAAGTAGATTTTTCATAAGAAATGTAGAAAGTGTGTTTTCATCATTAGATCTGATAAAACACACCGCACAGTAAACGCACCGCATAATAAACACACTTTCCATATCCACCATCAGATCAACATATATAACGCACCAGATTACTTCTTACACTTTTTAGACACAATTCACTTCTTATTTTAACCTCACCCTATATATATATATATATAGGATCAGGATCATGACAGAACTTTTTTGAAATTTAGAACTATGAGAACCATCTTGAAACACAAAAACCCAAAAAAAATCATAAAATAAAAAAAAAACAAGAAAATCAAAAAAGTAAAAAAACCGAAATTCTTATTTTATCATCCCGGTTTCATTAAAAAAAACTCGGTTTAGCTTAAATTATATACACATATGTATAATATATACATATATGTACATGTACATGTTTTTTTTGTACACATGAGTATAATTTAAAATAAATGATATTGTACATATGTGTATATTACGTAACTAAAGATTATATAAAATTATACATACGTGTATAATACGACGTTTTTTTAAAAAAAAATATTATTATTATTATTTTTAATGAAACCGGAATGAAATATAAGAATTTTGGTTTTTTAACCTTTTTAAAAGTTTTATTTTTGTTTTATGATTTTTTTAAATATTTTTTAGAGGTGTTTTAGTGGTCCAAAATATATATATATATATATATATGATCAGGATCATGAGAGAACTTTTTTGAAATTGAGAACTATGAGAATTATTTTAGACCAAAAAAAACCCAAAAATAAAAAAAAATCATAAAATAAAAAAAACACAAAAATCAAAAAAGTAAAAAAACCAAAATTCTTATTTTATCATCCCGGTTTCATATATAAAAAAAACTCGGTTTAGCTAAATTATATACACATATGTATAATATATACATATATGTACATTTACATGTTTTTTTGTACACATGTGTATAATTTAAGATAAATGATACCGTACATATGTGTATATTACGTAACTAATAAATAAAATAAAATTTCAAAAATAAAAAATAAATAAAATTAATAGTTGTTAACAAACAAAAGAAGAAAAAAACACATAAATAGATATTTAATTTCACAAATGGCAAGTTCATTTTAAGTTTGTGATTTAAAAACCAACCTACCTACACTGACATACACAAAGTGTTGGCACCAACACCTACATATTTACCTACACTCACCTACAAATGCTAAAGTTTTTCATAAAACTTACATCCTTATGCTACATTTACCAAACTTATTTTTCCCATGTAGATCTCCATATAGCAAAAAGTTGGTATCATACACCAATACCTACACATTTACCTTCACTTACCTACGATCACTAAAATTTTCCCAACATTTAGATATTCATACAACGAATATACTTCATTTAACTTATTATAGTTAGTTATTTACTAATAATATCCTACACATCATCTAAATAATAATTTTTTAAACAATGAATAGATATATCGATTATTACATCATTTAAATTATTATTTCCACATCCCATTTGTGGATATCATTCTTGATTTGTTTTCATTATTTGTTTTCGTTTCCCAGAGAAGTTATTTTTGGAAATTGAGAGGATAGAAAAAGGGGGTTAAGTTGACAAAAACTTAGTTTCTTTATTTAACATACTAAAAAAATTACCTCATTGTCCTTTCTAAATAATAGTCATTAATATCTGTTACAAATAATTACAAAACTGTCATAACAAATGTAGGCCATAGATCAACACAATCAACGGTTATAATTAATTTCCCACACTTCTCACACTAATATGATTTCTTCACTGAACCATCCCCTATATATATATATATATGTGGTTAAGGATTCTAAGAGAATCCTTTACAAATTGAGAACTTTGAGAATCATTTTAGACCACTAAAAACACCTTTAAAAATATATTTAAAAATAATAATAAAACAAAAATAATAAAAAAATTTAAAAAAGTAAAAAAACCAAAATTTTTATATTTCATTCCAGTTTCATTAAAAAAACATTGTATTATACACATATGTATAATTTTATTTAATCTTTAGTTATAACGTAATATACACATATGTACAGTATCATTTATCTTAAATTATACATATGTGTATAAAAAAATGTACATATATGTATATATTATACATATGTGTATATAATTTAGCTAAACCGAGTTTTTTTATTTTATTTTTATTTTTTTATGAAACCGGGATGATAAAATAAGAATTTTGATTTTTTTACTTTTTTCGTTTTTGTGCTTTGTTATTTTATATTTTTTGGTTTTTTGTGGTCTAAAATGGTTCTCATAGTTATCAATTTTAAAAAAATTCTTTTATGATCCTGATCCTATATATATATATATAGTTATGACTAAGAAATATAGAAAAATAATTATGTTATTATATAAATAATAAAAATTTTATCAATTGTAGCATACCAGCCGAGACCAAACTAAGTTCGAGCTTGAAAAAACGATGGGACTTGAGCTTGAGTTTTATTAAGAGCTCGAAACAAGCTAAGCTTGAGCTCTTATAAGTCAAAACAAGTGGAGCTCAACCTTAATCAAGTTCAGACTCGACTCGTTTGTACCCCTATTTGGCTATTCGTCATAATTAAACTAATATTTATTTTTGTCACAAAAACTCCTAACAATTTTTTAGACATAAAAATATCTCTACATGTAAAATTTAAACAAAACTGTAAAAAATAAAAATTTAAAACAACTTGAAACCGATACATCCAGTTATTTTTGATTACGTGTTTTTTTTTCTTAATTTTTTTCTCTCAATTTTGGATGTATTGAGTTCCAAGTTGTTTTTAACTATTAAACAAAATTTCGTAGTGTTACATATCTTTTTATCTTAAAGAATGTTTGTGAAAGAAAACAGAAATAAAAACATACTTGAGGTTTGAGAGAATGGAATGAGACCAGATCTGCCAAGAACACTATACATGAGATTAATAATGGAGCTTTTACCAGCACCAGACAACCCAACCAGTAAAACAGTAATTACCGGAGGTATATACATATCTTCCTTCTTTATCCCACCAACTGGAATCCAAAAGTCACCAGATTTATAGACCATGAGCTTGTGTTTAAGATCATCAACTCCATGTTCACTTATTAAACACAGGCGTTCCATTTCTCTAAGCACCTTAGTTATGCAAGATGATGATGATGATTTAATTTCAGGGAGTGATCTCCACCATTGAAAAGGTGATGGTGATGATGATGATGAGTCTTCATGTTCATGTGGTTCAGCCATTGATGCTGCTACAATAATTCTATTTTGGTTTCTTTTTGAAGTGATGGAGTTGAGTGGATAACACTTTTGGTCAATAATTCAATATGCAACATGTGGGACATGTTGCTATATCAAGCAAGTGGTGTAGTTAATGTTGGTGCTTATTGGTCAAAACATAGCTGCATTATTAGGTTTTCTACCATTTGCCTTTGATACATTTGGTTTTCTGGCTCTAGAGGCTGTGAAATTTTTGAGTAGGGTTCAGCGCGTCGTACACGGAACCTCTTCAGCTTCTAGGTCCCAAAGCTTCGTTTTTAGCAGGATTGGCTTTGCTGTTCAAAAGGGGGTTGCGGCGCAGCTTGTTGCCCGTTTGCCTGCCACTTTATTGTAATCGTTTTATAGTAAATTATATCTTTTTATTGATAAAAAAAAAAAAAATTATTAGGTTAGGGGTGTTATCATCTATGTGGTAGTTAGTTGTGAGTTTATGAACTTGTGTTGATTTAAGTTATTATTGAGTTCTCATACGAAACTAATACCTAATGCGTTTTTAACACGATAGTTTTGAGTTTTGTCTATAAAACTGTATGTTTGTATTAGGTTGATCTATTTAACTTGTATATTTTATAATTTTTTTTACTAAAGCTGTTTGTTTATATCTGAATGGAATCATTCAGATGTAAATATCTGATTCATTAAGACTTCAGACTGTTTGGTTCCAAACAGAAAAACATCTGAATGGTTAAAATTATGTCTGAATCATTCAGACTTATTGTTGCTGAATGGGACAGATGTTCATTCAGACTTGTTGTTGGGTCTTAACTAAAATTGATTAGGTATTTATGACAAATTTTAAAGATGTAATACAAACGAGTATCAAATTATATGATTTAAACACAATTATTTATATAAATCAGTTTTTTTTCTTGTAAGTTTATAAATTTAATTAAGAATTTAGAGCTTTAACAACATTTATAGGTTTGTGTATGTGTTAACCGGATAAAACTCGCATTGTGTCTGCGCTCATGTGTTTGACAAGATTTCTACATTCATGTCAACTTTTTTTTTGGGGTTGCATTGAAACTTTCGGTTAGGGTTCAGTCATGTTTAAGTGAATCATTACCTCACCCGTCACAAGTAATCCAGGTTGGTGGTTAGGGCACTCTTTATTAGGAAGTGTTATAGCATGCGAGTGTCCTATGAATATTTATTAACTTACAATTTTAAAAACTGTATTTATATGTTTCATACAATCATGCAGTATCATATGGGTGTGGTTTGTCAACTTGAAATATGTGATTGGCACTTTGTCTCTATTCTATTAAAGATATAGCGTGTGTCATCCATATGATTATGACTCATGTGGTTACAATTTGTTAATTTGGAATAGATGCTTGGTCCTTTTGGTTAACATTACATGTAGTCAAATAACAAAATATTTCACGTGAGTGTATAGTTACGATAGGAGAAAATATATTATATGGAAATACCACCATGGTTTAAATTTACTCCATTTCCGATTTAAAATTTTGTCTGCTTTAAGGTACAGTCATCAAAATTAGTTTTGATTGTTATATCATACAACAAATAATATAATCTTATTTCCAGTATTCAATTTATTAATTTTTTATATGAAAGAATTGGGATTTGGTTGAATAAAACAACTAGTGCATAAACTAACAAGAAGACTAAGAAGAATGTTTTTATTGAACCCGTTCCTGCTACAGAAGACCCAAATGTTGTTACGGTAGTCAACCATAACCGCAACCAAGACATATGGAAGAATTGGGATTTGGTTGTGAATGACGAAGGTTATCAAAAGGCTCGTTGCAAACTATGTGGAGCACAATTAAAGCACGATTCCAACTCCACTTTGAGAAAGCACATCGAGAAGCCATATTGCAAGGCGATGAAAGGGATTGGCGCGACCGATCAAATTGATTTGGGTAAAGATGGTACACTATTTCGTTACAACACGAGTCAAGTTCAAGATAGAATGGCAAAGTTCGTTATTCAACGAGGTTTGCCGTTTAACCACTTTGATGACCCGGATTTGACGTCGTTGATTCGAGAAACTCTCCAACCGCGATACACACATATAAGTCGTACTACCTTAAGACGGCATTGTATCAAGTTGTGGGAGTGTGCTAAAAAAGAGTTAATCGAGTTTTTTCATTCTTTACAAGTGATGGTTAGTTTAACTACCGATGTTTGGTCGGCACCACACGGGTTGCCCGAATCATACATATGTGTCACCGCTAATTGGGTTGATCCGGTGACATGACAATTGATGAAACGCACCATCGCTTTTGAAAACTTCCCGTTCCCACATACCGCCGAAAAAATGTTTGAACTACTTGATGAAGTTATAACGACTTTCAACTTGAGAAATAAAATATTTTCGATTTCGTTTGACAACGCTTCAAACAATACTAAGGCGGCCGAAAAATTTATCATTAAATATTCACCACCTTGTTTCGGGGATTTTTTTCATGTTCGTTGTGTTGCACATATCATCAACTTGGTTGTTCAAAAAGGTCTCGACAATGAAAACATTTGTGAGGATTTAAAATTATTTAGACTTATGTTACAAGATGTCTTCAAAAGTGGTAAAAGAAGACATCTTGAATATAAGAACTATTGCAAGTCGGTTGAAAGAAAGTATTTGGGGCCAAATTGGGACGTTCCAACCCGTTGGAACTCAACTTGTCATATGCTAAAGTGTGCTTTTGCCCAACGCCAAACTTTACAATCTTTTCATACCAATCTTGTTGATGAACGCGAGGCCGATATGCTTCCAGAAAGTGTTTGGGTGAATGTCGGTTTTTTGTTGGGGTATCTTGACGTGTTCAAAAACTCAACAACAAAGTTATCGGGAGTCTATTATCCTACTAGTTGTTGGGTTTTGCAAGAATTGTACTACATGTCTTGCATTTTTAAAAACTTTGCGGAGAAAAACAAAATCTTTAAGAATATTGTTGCGGTGATGAAAGAAAAGTTCTTAAAATATTTTGAAAACATACCGCCGGTCTTTACTTGTGCCGCCGCATTAAACCCCTATTGGAATGTTCATGGGGTTGAGACAACGATTGAAGAAATATTCGACAACTTGGGTATGCACGAGATCGACCCGAAGTTGTCGACGGAAGCGAAGGAAAAGTTCAACAAAAACCTTCAAGACCTTTATGACCATTATTTTCAAATGTATGGTCCAAGCACGAGATCGTATTTTGTGAAAAAACAACTAGTAGGCCGTGCAATGACCTACTTATAAACTTGATGAATGCAGTTTGTGAATCGGCATCTAAGAGGCAAAGAGGAAACACACCAACTAGCGAACTTGGTCGATATAGTGGAGCAAACTATGTTGAGGGCGCAACGGTCGACGAAATTCGCTCTATTGATTTGTTGGCTTGGTGGAAAGGAAAACAAAACGAATTTCCCATTCTATCCGCCATGGCTCGTGATTTGCTTGCCGTACAAGCCTCAACGGTTGCTTCCGAATCGGTTTTTTCTCTTAGTGGGAGGGTGTTATCTATGCGAAGAACAAAATTAACTCCCGAGTCTCTAGAGGTTTGCATTTGCCTAAATGACCATTTGGATGCGGTGGATCGTGTACAACAAAAGGCAAACTTTGAAGACGAAATACCAATAGAGCGTCCTATTCATGATGAGGAGGCGGAGGACAGGGTTTCTTCCGATAACGATGACGAGAGTGAAGACGAGAATGAAGACGAAGAAGAGTTGTAATTTGTGTTTTTTATTTGTTTTAGTAAAATTATTTGTAACAAGTTCAACTAATATTTAGTCTTGATTTGTTTAATTATAACTACTTTTATTAGTCATGATTAATTTTTTGTTACTTTTTTATAACGACGAACATTTTATTTATTTAAACAATAACTATTACAAACATTATTAAAACATAAACGATACTAAACATAACAACTAAAACTAAAAAAACAAAGTCCGTCGTTTTAATCCGGCGTTCTACAACGATTAAGCGTTGTCACCGGTGGTAGATGCTTGGGTTGTAGAGCCGGACGACTCTCCCACTTCCGCTTTTTTAGCATCCAAACTTCTTTTCTCTCGACAATACTTATTCGTATGTTTTCGTAATGTCGAGTTGGACCCTGCTTTAAGAAACTTCGAGCAATATTTGCAACGAGCCATCTCCTGTGAGTCGGTCATGAGACACAAATCGTAATGAACCCAAACATCGGGGCATCTTGTTGTTTCGATCACCATAACAACGTCGTCATTAGTTGCCATTTGTTGTCGGTTTAAGCTTAATTGTGTTTTGGAGTGTGTTTTATAGTTTTGGAAGTGGTTTAACAAGTACACATCCATACCTTGCTATTTATAGAATGAAAATAAGCTAAATATAGTAAAAAAAACCGGTTCCAACGGTCAAAAACGGCTATATAGCCGTTGGAACCGGTTTCTAACACCTAGAATATTTGAATTTCAAAAAAAACCGGTGGAACCGGTTTTTACGTAATAACCGGTCCCGGTTCCTAAAAGTTAGCATTTCTGGGCATCGGTTCGGGTCGGGAACCGAACCGGTTCCTGACTGGAACCGGTGCCATTTCCTACCCGGTGTGAAAAAAACCGGTTCCGAACCAGTTCGGGTTTTCCAAGTGAACCCGATTTGTGCACGTCTAGATAGAAGATAGGTTCAATACATAATGTATCTGTATAGTTTGATTTAACTATATGTGTTATCACTTTCACAACTATCTTTAATTATTTATAACTATCAACTAATGCATTATAATTATACAGTTCTAAACCAAGTCGGGGCAAACTCAAGCTCGAATTTAAACAGAGAGCTGTATTGAAGAACTCAAGCTCAGCTCGGTTTATGCTCCTGTTTGACTTGGTTGGATTGCTTGAACTTAAAAAAAGGTCTTCAACTGAAGTTGACCCAAAAATAATGAGGAGTTGCACTTAAAATACTTGAATTTCTTTTATGCACGCTATACAATATTAAAAGTTTGGGTTAATTTAAGCAAGCCTAACAAGTTAGCTAATAAACAAACCAGCCATTCAAGCTCGGCTCATTTACAAAGCTAGTCTACTCAGCTCGGATTGTTTACAAACTGAGACAAATTTAAGCAAGCTACTTTGACAATTCTAATCTGTAAACTCAAGTTCATACAGTTAAAGACACCTAATCACAATTATATTTGAAACAAAGCCTCTACAAAATCAAATTGAACACAGAATTTAAGAACCCCCATTTAAATCTCCTAACTATTAATAACCTAAAATAAACCCCAAAACTTCATACACACATTTTCTTAACCCAACAACATGACATTCTAAATATATTCCGATAAATGCATTACCACGTAAGTCTAAAACCAAGCCAGTACATAAACAAAACAATAACATCATCCCTTTGCAAATGAGAAAAACCATAAAATTCGACATTACAAATATGAAATATAGACTCTTTTAACATCATATAAATATACACGCACCTCCTTAACACCAAAACAAAATACATATCCGCCTCGAACATTGTTCCAAAACATTCAACGATTCGAGGTAAACAAAACCAAACAGCCCCACCGCTCCAAACTCGGCCCTTTATTGTACCTGGACCGCCCTTAATATAACCTTGACCCAACTACACCTGACCTTGACCTGACCCGACCCGACCAGACTTCACTTTGACCCAACCCAACATACCTTCAGCCATTAAAATTGAACCCGCCAGGTGGCACTTGAACACTTGGATTGCCAAAGTTGAATCCAGGCTGTGAACCATCAACTACGGGTTCCTCTTCTTCTTCCAACCAATATGTCTCAAGAATCTTAACCGCTTTCTCGTAGATTTCATTATTATCATGAGACTGTAAATTCTCAATCTTTTCTAACCCTTCTGCATCGTCTATCAACTGAGCATAATAATTAACCTCTCCAGTGTTACCCAAGTTTTTCTCAGCTTCACCGACCTTTAATATGTTCTCGAGCCCTTCTAAACTCACCGTCACAATTCTCGGATCCGGGCACACGAGTAAATCACACAGTGGTTTGATGCAACCCTGGTTCACCAAATACCTACAAATCAGAGATAACCATTGTTAATGATTAATGGTAAGTCATAAACAGTAATTATTATTTATAGAATGTTTAGAATAAAATACTTGATCTGTTCATTAGTGCCACCGGAAGTGGCGTTTGATATCGCCCATGCGGCTTCTTTCTTTATATCAAATTCAGCATTTTGGAGGAGGTTAACCAAGGGACCCATTAACCCAGCTTCGATTACCGACTGAAAAAAAAACGTTGAATCGTTAAAAATGATTTTACTTGTGATAAATATGGTCAAATGCATGAAAAGACTCATATGGCTACCTGGATTTGCTCTTTGTTTCCAGCTGTGATGTTTGAGATTGTCCAGCAGGCTTCTTTCTTGATACTCTTTTTGTGGTTATTGGTCAACAAGCTCAGCAGACATGGGAGTGCACCATGCTCAATTATACACTGCATAAAACACCATCAGTATCCACATATATGTATGTGTATTGTGTAATTTGTAAATGTTTATAATGCAAGTTAATACCTGAGTTTGGAGATCATCACCAGTCACAATATTACCAACAGTTCGAAGTGCAGGAATGAGTACTGAAGGAGACGGGTGCCTGACAGATTATATAAACAGTTAAAGCTTTTAAATTTTAATAATCAAGATTGCAAGTATTTAGCAACAATAATAAACATGAAAAACAACTCACATAAGGAGTTCAACAAGACGTCTGCAGACACCAGCCTCAATAACAGCTTGAATTTTGTCATTAGTACCATCAGACAGATAGGAAAGAGCCCAACATGCATCAGTCAACACCTCTTCATCATTTGAATGTACAAGTCGCTCAAGTGCAGGTAGTGCTGGTCTTGTCTGCAAATCAAAAGATTCATATTATTATATCAGTTAATACAATAACTATAGTGGTGGCTATTTCGACCTGTTTATTTGCAAATGCATCTGACTTTGAGGTCTAGTTAAAAATTTGCTAAAAAAATAACAGCTCAACCTAGTTGAAAGTTTCATGTGAAACGTGCTTGTAGCGCATACAACCTCCTAGATCGTTTTATTTAAAAATTCAAATGTATTATTAATGCAATAATATTTTTATAATCATATTTAATGTGTTAAGTATTAATTTAAAATCTGAAAAGTAGACAAGACACACTCAAAAGTCAATCTAATCCAACACTTCTTTAACCTAAACATATTTGACCCAATATCCAGCCCTAGGCTTTTAAACAAACCAAACAGTTGGAAAGTTCGTTTATTAATGAACGAACGGACATGGACAAACTTTTTGTTCATTTAGTTATATAAACGAAATGAACACGTCTCGTTCATTCATTATGTTTGTGAACATTCTTTACGCTTGTTCCTTAAAACGTGTTTATGTTGATTAGTTTACGGCTTTACGCTTGTTTAAGTTTGTTCATTTATATACTCACTCAAATTTATTAGATCATTGCAGTTTAGTCTAGTTTTATAAACTTGGAATGTCACTCGTTACAGTTTAGTCTAGTTTTATTAATTTTTTAGGCCCAACAGATTGATGTACAAGTTTACTTATAATTGGCGTTCGCCCGGTGATGTTCGTTTATATTTGTTCATCCATGTTCAGTTATGTTCATTTGTTAAGTTTTAATGTTCGTGAACCATTCATTTATACTGTTAACAAACAAACATAAACATGAACACATTCATTATCTTAAGAAACGGGCACAAATAAGAAAACCACGTTCGTTCAGTTGTTTGTGTTCAGTTTTTGTTCAGTTCAAGTTGAACAAACACGAACATGTCGAGTTCGTTTTCATCCGTTTGGTCGTTTACAACCCTACCCAGCCCCGTCCATTTAGCCAGTAGCTACCTCTAGATTACTATATCAAATATAAGAAAACAACTAGTAAACAACCTCTTCAAAAGGAGGTTGTGGTTTCCCGCGACAGAAATTTGAAAGTGTCCAGGTGGCGTTTCTCAGCATGGAAAGTTTAGCATGCTCGTTTAACTGAGCCAGCAATGGAAGCAAAGCACCTTGACCAAGAACAAGATCCCGACACCTTGGTGAGTCACCAGCCACATTTCCCAATGCCCAAACAGCCTGCAACAACCAAACATGGTTACACACACACACATATAAACAAAACTTTCAATCTTGTAAAGCAATATCATATTATCATCCATGTATTACCTGCTCACGAACATCATCACTTGGAGAAGCAAGAAGCTTGACAAAGATTGGAACCGCCCCGTGATCGATTACAACCTTTGTGTTCTCAGAGGTTCCAGAAGCAATGTTTGTGAGTGCCCACGCAGCTTCAAACTGTCGATTTAACAATTAACATTATATAAAGCGAACAAATACAAATAACAATACTAGGGCTGTAAACAAAGGAACCAGGCATTGTTCATGTTCGTTTGTTAAGCTTTTATCAGACAAATCACAAATGAACAGTTAGCAAACACAAAACCGAACGAAATTTTGTATTTTTGTGCGTTCGTCGCGGAAATGATTTTGTTTGTGTTCGTTTATGTCCGTTCGTTAAGTTCATAAACACACACAAACAAACAAACATAAACAACCACAAACTAACATAATGTAATTTGAAAACTAAAAATCAACATTCTTAATCACATGCATTCGACATAATCACCCAAAATAAATATAAAGCTGAGTACTTGACATAATTATTTGAAAAACTTCAACACACTAACTTCTTGTTCATGTTCATTTATTTATTAAAACAAATGAATGTATATGAACTTCACGTCGAACAATTCAGGAACAATTCACTGAATGGTTGGTACGTTTACAACCCTAAACAGTACACATGTAGCATTGAAGCCAGTGGGGTTCAGTATAATGCTGACCTGGAGCTGTGGGAAATCCTCTCTCATCAAGAACTCAACGAAGCGGGGTACCACACCAGATTGTATAACTTCCTCAATTGGTGGGCTCCGTTCTGCGAAATAGCGTTTAGTAGGTTGTATATGTAAGGTCACCAGGTAGTACAGTAGTACAGTACTTGCAACCGAATATGATTCAAATATACACACACACAATTATACATACCTATTGAGAGCAATTTACGAAATTGAGTAGTTGCTTCAAGCTGCATATTATTATCATTCGAGTAGACTCCAGCAACCATAGAAGGAAGAGACTCTAACTGCAATTTATCATCATTTCAAGTTTTTAACAAGTTCAAATGATAACAAGACTAAGAAAGTGTATCTATAAAACCATTAGATTTAACAGTGAACAAATCCTCATTTTTAACACCTTTAACGTCATATAAAAACTTCACATACGCACAAGTACAGTGTAAACTAGCTAAAGAACTTTTTAACAATGTTGAAGGTTTAGAACGAACAAACATCATCACAAAAAGTTTCAACATTAAAACCTAGTAGATAAACTTACAAGATTTTAAAACAAAAGCATAACAAATAAACAACCATATGTGTGCATCAAAACTTAAGACGAATGTAAGGGTTCATAAAAACTCTAACCTCAATATCATTGGCTATTCAATCATCTCAAACTAATAACACACACATACATATCAAGAACTTACATAACTATAGCCAAGCAATCTTAATATTGTCATACAATGATGACGTTACAAAACAGCAAGCGCATATGTAATCCATCAAACTAATAGAAACTTAATATGTATCATCATCTGTTTATACATATTTGCAAAAAAACTTTCAAATCCTTAACCTAATTGATGCATACACAACTCACAAACTTGTAACCTAGCAAACACTCACTCAGTCAATCTCATCACACTGATTCATTTGCAATCTAAATCTCGAACTAAGTCAATCAATTACCAATACAAGGTATATATAACTATATAAGTCTAATTACACGCATCCGATCCAACTGTTACGAAATCGAACCGGATAGTAAGTATACCTTCTTCTCGATGGTGGAGGATGTGACCGGAGCACCAGTAACCAGCGGCTGAGCAGCCGGAAGCACTTGACGCTTCTTAAGCAAGTTCTCCTCTCTCTTATTCTTACGGATCTCCACCATATTATCTTCTCGCCGCCGCCGTCCTTCGTCCGCATCCACCGCCACCTTGTAACGGTTACGCCGGACCTCCGTCCTCGCGTTCGGCCTCAACGACATGATGATCTGATCTGATTAATTGATACAATTCAAAATGAAACCCTAGATAAATAGATTCGTATGCAAAAAGGAATTAATACTAATACAGAACTCAAGTGTGTGTATGTGTGTGTATACTGTATACATACTCTATAATAGATACATACCTTGGGAGAGAATTTAGAGAGAGAGAGAGAGAGAGAGAGAGATCGGTTTGGTTTAATTAATGAGAGATTTGGATTACTCGGTGTAAAGTTTCACGGTAGTTGTGGTTTAAACTTCAAAGTTCAAACTTTAAACTTGTGTCTTTGTAATTTATACCTAGAGTCTTGTATGTACACGATTTTAATATACAGCTTCGTGATGAGTCCATTAAAACAAACCCTTTGTTATTTCAAGGCATACGCTAGGGGTAGTTTGCACCAACGTGTTGCCAAACCGTATCAGTAATTAACAAGTGCTTGCTAGTTACCACTCTCATGTCAACGTCCCTTTTTTATAACTAGTATGTTCTTCACGCGCGGAGAATATGGCAAGAGACACAAATATCAAAACGCGGATATATACACGTCGTAACAATTTATCATTTTGACACAACAAAAAAACAATTCGGGTATCAGCACCGTACCGACACTCAACGAAACTTATATATTTCATTGCGAATGCAACTCTATTTTAACGACGTGACGTAGATAAAAAAAAAGTAAACACGCAATACGGCGAACTCAAAAGTGCCGTTACTCAAAATTTTAAAAACAACATAGTTTAAACTTTATAAATGATTTATAACTTAAATGTATAAAAAATAATAACAAAAGGCTACGTGGTCAAAAAAAAAGTAAAGAAAAAATACAACAATTATTAAGGCATAAATTAAAACCATTAAATCTTTATAAGGTTAGATATAAAAAAAAGCTAAAGGTATAACCTGACAATCACCAAATTGCACCGTAGCAATTAGTTTTCCAATTATATAGTATATAATGTGGTACGTGTGGAGATTAAGCCGAGTTGGGTTTTTTCATCCGAATTAGGGATGTGAAAACAGTTTAGTATCGGTATTTTTTGAATTTTGTCTATGGTGACGGTATCAAATTGAACATTTTTGGTATTGGTACCGAGCTCATATCTAATTTGAACACGTTCACCTTCCTTGAGACCCAATTTATCCACTCATGATTCTAATTGTTGCAGACTGGTTTTCAAGCAGTTTCCTTGTAGATTTACCGTGAATAGACCACTCGGATCAGTAGTCCACATCCAAAAAACAACTGAATTTGTAATATTAACAAAGCTAAGGGTTGTTTGGTAACCTCTTAATGATTCCGTTAAAATGCTACCTCTAAATATGTCATAGGTGATGTGTTTGGTTACACCTTTTAATGGCTCATGTAGCATCTTAATAGTTAAGTTTTAAAGACATTCTAAATAATTCAGATATTATCTCCTAATCAGTTCGACATTTCGTTGATTCATCAATTAATTGCCAAACATCCCCTAACTAGTGTTTGATAGGCTTGCAGTTCGTTTTCCTCAAAATTGTGAGTAAGCCTTGGCTCAAGACGAGTCTCAAATAATACCACCCCGATGCTTCTAAAACAATCGACCACCTTACAATCCTTGTATATACCAAAGGAAATAAGAACGGGAACATATCTTTTTTAAACATAGAATCCAACCACACATCGACCTAGAATCTAGTTTTCTGTTTGTTCCCTATAACCCCTTTGATAAAGCGTTGCAGGTCAAGATTATATTTAGTGAAGTCTGTTTTTGCAATTGCGGTCCAGGTGTCTGAAAACCCGTTCTTTTCTTAAAACCGGTCCACAAGATCTAGGAATCCAATGGATTGCATTTAAAACTTTACACCATTGTATATAAATGATTAGTATATGTTAAATAAACAATACTTAAGAAATCAAGGGATTTGATCTGGTGAGCCGATTTAGACCCGGTTAATCAAATGGCACGTAATTATGTGTCTCCTTTTTTAAGGAGGCCAAATGCCAACCCGTTTGGCCCAACAAGGTAACGCGGTCAAGCATCTGCTTTATGCCTAAAAAAATATAGAGTCTCGTGTTTAATAAAATGTGAACTTTTTAGCTTGGCCCAATTTATTGGTGGGAGGTGATGAAATGTGAAGTTAGTATGAAAGTTCTTGTCTAGTTGGGCGTTTCTCACACCCAAAGCGTCCGGGAACACCGCCATCGGCCCTCAGGATGCTTTGGGCGTTTTGGAGAGAGGGGGGTGGCACTTCTCACAAAGCGCTGGTAAGGGAAAGAAAGTGGTAGGTGATTGGTGAGGGCCTTTAATTGTTTTATTTTTAATAAACAAAATAAAAAAATATTAATGAGATAACGATTGTCAATTGGAAGGGGCTCCATCCACTACACAAGTCTCAAAAAAGAAGCTGAGTATAAGTGGGTATTGTTATCCCTTTTCTTACTAGTACATATTTTATTTTTGATTTATGTTCGTCCATATCCATTATCCGATATTGTTATTGTACAATGTGGATTTGGGCATTTACTTTGTTGCGTATACAATAGAAATTAATCGCATTGTATGATAATTACTTGTCCTTTGTGATTTGTTTTGCATGATCAACACATGCGATTGATTTGTTAAGACGTTTACTAGACGTGGAGTGTCTTTATATTTGTCTACCTATAACATCACTTAACGTATGATTTGCTTGTGATATCCAAACATAAACATTGTGCATGTGTGACCAAACTAAGATGTTTCCCATGTTACTGCGTGCTCGGTATAGCATTTACTAGAAGGATGGTTCCAAATTTTTTTTTGCTAAAAGGATGGTTCGGTCCATAGAAGTTATTTGTTTTGTTCCAATGGATGTTCGTGTGTGTATACACCAGATTACATATTTTAGGTACATCATGACCTACGAAACCTACGTGTATATATTATCGTCGCGAGTTGTATTTACCGTTACTCTGGATATTTTGGTAAGCTTGGAGCCGCAAAACTCTCACTGGATCACATGGCGGTACTATATTGGGTTACACTAATTTCGTTTCTTGTTTTAGTTTCGGTTCCATAACGAACGTAATGGAAAATGACTCATTTCGAGTAGATTCACCGTCTCAACTCCCAGGGACTAACGACGCTTGGGTTTTACCAACTCTTTTTGTGTTATAGTTGTATCATAACAAATGTAGCAAAATCTGACTGAATTCGCGTAGAACGACCACTTCAACACCCAGGACCGACAACACTCGGGTTTTCCTAACCGATGCCACCACGTTGGTCCACCTCCATTTTTGGGTTTCCCTTTCGTTTGCTATAGCAAGGGATGCCCTTTTGACCATATGATTGATACCTTGCTACGCGTCGACGCCTTTATTTTTATCAACGCTCAATTATATTTTTTTATAAACGGACTAGGCTAGGTAATGCACAACTCATTGAAGCATACATGTATACTATCTTCAAGTTCCTTATTATTTATTTATTTTAATATATTTAATTACATTTCAGTATAGGTGTTTTTTTATCGAATTAGGTACTGGTGTATAGGCTATCCAAACGGAGCCTTACAAAATTTAATATTGTTTGCTATAGCGATTAGCAACCTCCGCAACGCATGGGTTTCCTACCATGAAGTGGGGACCAAATCTCTTATTTTATATTAGAGCTTTTAAGGTATAAGAGCTTTTAAATGATTAAATATAAACATGTTAGGACTAGCTAAATGCTAAAGTATAAGTATAAACATAGGTTTCCTTCATTCGGTAACTACTTTGTATCCGTTCCTATCAGTCATCAGGAATTTTACTAAGTCTTTAATACTATACATGTCGTATTTGTGAACCATATCGATCTACTTGCCATCAAACCAATATCACACCGAGTGAAAACTAATATCACCTGTAAACATGTTACCCAACATTTTCAAGTCAATATATCAATGATCTAACATAACAACACATGTGAATCTTCATCCACATATTGATCATGTTACGAAGAGTGACATTAACACTACTTACACTAGACTAGTATATTCATGGCTTGATCAACTTTAGAAGTACTGGAAGCCAAAATCTTTTAGCACAACATCTACACTAGCCACGACCAAAACCTGCATTGCACATAAATGTGGATTTTTTTCATTGTGTCAGGGGAAAACAAGTGATTAGAATAAAGATCAAGTTAGCTACTTTGTATGTTAAAAGTCGGAGTTCCAGTGTCTTCTGAATATTGTATTGGTATATGTAAATGTTAATTTCGTTTTGTAATTTTATCACCGATTTAAAGTGTTTTTTTGGGTTTTGAAAATTTGAACACTCTTAGGCCCTATTGCCCTAAGTAGAGGTGTGAAGAGGTAGGTCCCAGCAGAGCCCAGTTGGTCCCGCAAGACTCACCTTGAACAGGGACGTCTGCGCAAAGGCCATCTGCTTCCGCAGGACCCACCATGCTCAGAGAACCTTACGCGCAGTACGCAAGCTGTACACGCAGGGAAAGCCTCCCAATGGTGAAGTACCCCGCCTGTTCCCGCAGTTGCGGATACAAGCCATCAGGGAAGGCTACCCGCAGACAGCAGGGCTACACGCACAAGACAATAGATACTTCAGTAGTCACATGAAGGAATGAGCAAGACGGGAACAATCCCGCCAAAATGAGCCAGTCCGTATGATTCTGAAAGATCTTCTGTACTATACCTACCAAGGTATGGATAGGACAGACAATCTGACCAGAACAGCCCATGAGCCAATCACAGGGTGACAGCTCACCGACAACAGTACGAGGAGGAGCACCCTCTAGTACTGTTTGTCACTATTAGCCGCTGCCTACTCACCAACCCTTACTGCAGGGCATGCGCAGCCTACAGTTGGTGAAATAGTGTTACTGTTGGCCGTAACCTATTCACCAACCAGCATGGCCTGCGTATAATCCACAGTAGGTAGGACGTGCATAATCTACAGTTGGAGGAATAGTGCAGCCGACATAGTTACTGTTGGCCGTAACCTATCCACCAACCAGTATGGCCTGTGCATAGTCCACTGTTGGTAGAACAGGAATACTATTCAGCCGGCTATACCTTCTAACCTACCTTCGGCTATAAATACTCCAACATCTTGGAATGGTAAGATCATCTGCTACCCAGTTATCTAGCAATCTCTTAATATACACTTATATTCAGAGCAATCTAGTCTGATTCTCACGCCGGAGGGTGGTCACAAGGAGGAACCCCCCCTTCTCAGTGACGAGCTTACGGTGTTTGTTTTGCAGGTCTCCTGAAGAACAGCCTTCTCAGTTAGATCTCATCCGTGGGAAACATTACTTAACCCCCAGATTATCCATAATCTGTCCAGATTATCTATAATCTGTCCAGGGTTCACTTAGTGTTTCTTCATTGGCGCCATCCGTGCATAAAAGCTAGAACTATTTTAGTTTTTTCACAATTTCTGAAGAAATGGTTAACGTTACTCCGGTCCAAAGGCCAGCAACCGACCAAGAAACCCCGGTAACAACCCCAGCAACTGGGGGGAACACCGGCAGTTATACAATCCTTACGAACACTACTCCGACCACCAAGGCCGGAGCAAGTGCAGTAAATATTCCACTGGGGTTCACCGACACCCAGTTGGAAAAACGAACAAGGGCCCCTCGCCAAACACTAGATCAAGTGAAGGCGTGGGCCGAAGCACGGCAAAGAGAATTACAAGCCGAATTGGATGAACGCTTGCGTTCAGCTCAACAGGCTGACGAATTCGGCAGTACTCACCAACACCTCAATATGAGCAGTGACTGCGAGTACTCAGACGAGTTGGAGTCCGATACCGACGCGAACCCTCGCCATAAGGCGAAAGGGAAGCGTAAGGAAACGGACGTCCAACCAAAAAGGAATTTTGGGGAAGCTTTTCAACCAATCGCGGAGAGAAACCCGCGTGACTTCTCCAAAACCTTTAGACCAACTGCTACAAATGCAGGAAAATCAAAATTCGCAAGGGACATTGCGGAAGCAATCGCCCCGAGAAGTGCCAAACAGATGTCCAACATTGGCACTTATGATGGTCTATCCGACCCAGACGACCATTTGAACAGGTTCATTGCGGGGGCTACCGTCAGCAACTGGACGGAACCCACGTGGTGCTACATGTTCCAGATGACTCTGGTCGGAGCGGCCAGGGCATGGTTCGATCGTTTACCGATCCACCACATATATGACTGGGCGGACTTTCAGAACAAGTTCAGCCAGCACTTTAGCCAACAGAGGAAGTACACTGAAGAGCAGTGGACGATCCTCAACTGCGTGAGAGAGGAGGATGAATCTTTACTAGACTTCATCACCCGCTTCAACTCCAAGAAACTGAGTCTGGGCAACGTAAGTGAAGATCTCGTTCGCGCCGCTTTCATCCAGGGCGCCGAGTACCCAGAGCTTATCCGCACATTAACGGGTAAGGACGGCATGCCATCCACATGGGATGCCATCATGACGGCAGCCAAGCGCTTTGCCGAGACAGAGAAGCAGCTGGGAAGAGATCTTCCCCAGAGTACTCACCTCTACACGCAGAGGACAAGGGAGAACAACGTTAGGATCGCCCGGCAGAACAAAAAGAGGCGGCTAGGTATTTGGCAGTCAAGGGTAAACTTTGACACCTCATCCAGCTCTCGCCCTCTTGTTGGCGGAAGGGACAACACACACCCTTCAAACCGAAAACACCGGTGGACGCCACTCACCAAGAGCGTCACGGAGATATTTGCCACGGAAAAATTGCCATGGCCAAAAGCCCCATTGATCCGGCAGAAACCTAATGCAGATCAAAGCAAATCCTGTGATTTCCACGGGACAAAGGGTCATGGTACTGAAGAGTGCACATCCCTGAAGGATATTGTTGAGACATTTGTGAAGGATGGAAGACTTGCACATCTCGTGGCATCAATCAGGAAGGGAGGAAGAAATGACAACCGGTACAGAGGTAACGGACGAAAGCCCGTCGACATCAGCATCAACATGGTCCATGGCAAAGTCGCAGGAAGAAAAAGACGAGCGACAGAACCATGCGCGTGGAAGGAAGCTGAGGTGCGCTTCCCGCGAGTGCCAGGAGGCCCCAGCAAAGAAGGCCCCATCGTCATCAAAAGCCAGCTGGGGCATTACATCACTTCCCGCACTCTTGTTGACAACGGCGCTTCGTCAACAGTGATGTACAGGCAGTTCTTTGACAAGCTGGATGATGAAGACAAAGAACGCCTGGAAACGGTCTACGCTTCAATGGAAGGGTTTGACGGCAGTACAGAAATCCCCCTGGGTATCCTATCTTTCCCCGTCACTCTTACAGATGGAAAACACTCCCGCACAGAGGATGTGGACTTCGTCGTGATGAGGAAGCCATATCACACATACGACATCCTCTTCGGGAGAGACGGGATGGCAAGATTCAACGCCGTGGTATCTTCAGTCCACGGCATGATGGGATGGCCAACAGCTGAGGGTGTGGCGATGATCACTGGCATTCCCCAGGTATGCATCGCATCTGTCTCATCTAAACCCAAACCAAAGATGGCTAAACCAACCATCACCGAACCGGAAAAATGGGCCTTCAATGGCAAATACCCCGACCAGGCCGTTACCATTGGACCAACAATCGTTGATCCCACCCGCACCTTACTCAAACGCCTACTGCAGAAAAACGCTGACATCTTTGCGTGGACACCAGCTGATATGACTGGTGTACCCCGAAGTAAGGCGGAGCATAAGCTCAAGTGCGATCAGGCTGTTACGCCAGTCGTACAAAAGCGCAGAGTAATGGGGCCTGAACAAACTAACGCGTGTAGAACCCAAGTCAAGGAACTCCTTGACGCAGGCATCATACGCGTTAGTAGATATCAAACATGGGTTGCAAATCCCGTAATGGTACCGAAGAATGACAAACAATGGCGCATGTGCATAGATTTCAAAGATTTGAACAAAGCATGCCCCAAAGATTGTTATCCGTTACCAGAAATTGATCTTAAGGTGGATTCGTTGGCACCATTTCGCCTTAAATGCTTCTTGGATGCGTATAAGGGGTACCATCAAATCCACATGGCCGTAGATGACCAGGACAAAACCGCGTTTCGGACGCCCGATGGTACATTTTGTTATAAAATGATGCCCTTCGGACTTAAGAATGCAGGGTCCACGTACCAACGCCTGATGGACAAAGAGTTTCATGCCCAAATCGGGAGAAAATTGGAAGTCTATATGGATGATTTGGTCATCAAAAGCCCCGAGCCAGAAGCGATGTTGAAAGACATTGAAGAAACCTTCAACACGCTCAGAAAGATAAACATGAAGCTCAACCCGAGCAAGTGTTCATTTGGGATGGAAGAAGGGAAGTTCTTGGGAGTCATTGTTACTAAAGATGGCTTCAGAGCGAACCCTGAAAAGGTCGAAGCCATTGTTAAAATGGAATCACCTACCACCATCAAACAGGCTCAGACACTGAATGGACGACTAGTCGCACTTAATCGCTTTTTGGCAAACCATGCAGATAAGTCGTTTCCTTTCGTGTCAACATTAAGAAACTGCTTAAAGAAAACGCACTTCCGCTGGACACCAGAAGCGGAAGCAGCTTTTCAGGAGATTCGGTCACGCCTGATCGAACTCCCAACACTTACAGCACCACAAGCGGGAGAGGAGTTAATCCTATACCTTTCCGCAACAGATAGAGCAACCGGGGCAGTACTGCTAACAGAACGAAAAGGCATCCAGATGCCAATCTATTATGTTAGCCGTGTACTAACAGACGTAGAAACCCGGTACTCTACCCTCGAAAAATTAGTCTTGGCACTTATACACGCTTCACGCAGGTTAAGACGATATTTCCAGGGCCACCCAATCACCATTCTCACCAACTTCAAACTCTCAAACGTTCTAGGCAAACCCGAATTATCGGGACGTCTAGCCAAATGGGCAATTGAATTGGGAGAATATGCAATTAAGTACAAGCCAAGACCAGCCATAAAAGGCCAGGTCCTGGCCGATTTTATTGCAGAAGTCCCCGCTACGCGGGAGAAAGAGTGCCAGGAGGAGGCTCAACCCTCCCCAGCACAGGACATCAACGATATCTGGCGACTCTATACTGATGGAGCAGCCAACAACGAGGGTTCAGGCGCAGGGTTAAAATTAACCAACCCAGCGGGCCAAGAATATACTTACGCTATTCGGTTGGATTTCCCAAGTACGAATAACGAAGCCGAATACGAAGCATTCTTGGCCGGATTGAGAATTGCGCGTAAAATGGGAGTGAAAAACTTGGAAGCCCACGTGGATTCCATGCTGGTGGCCAACCAAATAAATGGGACGTACACGGCTGTGAACGACATAATGGCCCTGTACCTCGCCCAGGCAAAAACCCTTATGCGTGATTTTAATGATTGTAAAGTCATACACGTTAAGCGCAGCGAAAACAAATCTGCGGATGCGTTAAGCAAGCTTGCATCACTGGCCTTCACCCACTTGGGAAAGGACATCCGCATTGAACTCCTCGAAGCACCATCAGTCCCGCACAAGGAAATTTGTGTCATCCAAACCGGTACAGAAACGTGGATGACACCAATAATAAATTACCCTGCAGCAGGAACACTACCAGAATCAAAAACACAGGCAAGAAAACTACACTGTAAAGCACTAAATTATCAACTCATCAATGACAACCTTTACAGACGTAACTTTCTTGGCCCACTTTTAAGATGCGTGGACAACCAAGATGCTGACTACCTCTTAAGGGAAGTACACGAGGGCATCTGTGGAGTTCACGCAGGTCCCCGCGCTGTTGTGGCTAAGCTGAACAATGCGGGATACTTTTGGCCGGGGATGCATATGGATGCACTGGCATACACTAGAAAATGCAGGTCTTGCCAGCTTTACGCACCCAACACGCATCGCCCGAAGAACGAACTTGTTCCAGTCACTTCTTCGTGGCCATTTCAGAAGTGGGCCATCGATGTGACAGGCCCATTTCCCACAGCAGCAGGAAATGTTCAATTCCTAGTGGTAGCCATCGATTACTTCACCAAGTGGATAGAAGCAAAACCTTTAGCCCAAACAACCGCAAAACATATTAAAAAATTTATTTGGGAATTTATTATCTGTCGTTTTGGACTTCCGCAGAATCTGGTGAGCGATAACGGCACCAACTTTGCTGACAAGAGGCTACAGCAGTGGCTGAAAGAGCTTCAAATCACCCACACCTTTACCTCAGTGGCACACCCGCAAGGTAATGGTGAGGTGGAAAGAGCAAACAAGAGCATCGTCGATGGCATAAAGAAAAGACTCTTGAAACACAGATCCGGCTGGGTGGACGAGCTCCCGCACGTCCTTTGGGCAAACAGAACGCTGAAAAAGGCCAGTACGGGGGAAACTCCGTTCAGTCTCACTTATGGCACTGAAGCCATGATCCCATTCGAAATTGGTTTACCCTCACCAAGGGTCTTGATCCAGCCAGAAGACAATGATGCGGAAAGACGGTTAGACCTTATGCTAACCGAGGAACGCAGAGACTTAGCCGCAGTGCGTGAAGAAAATTACAAACGACAAATGCAAAAGTACTACAACACGTGGGTAAAACTCTGCAACTTCAATGAAGGAGACTACATACTGCGTAACAACGAGGCTTCAAACCAAGAGCGCCCAGGAAAGCTGGCCCCGGTCTGGGAAGGGCCATACATTATCAAAGAAGTCCTGGGAAAAGGCGCATACCGGCTTGAAAGGCTCGATGGCACTCCTATCCCAAGAACATGGAATGGAGCTCAATTACGCAAATGTTATATGTAGATCAATTCCAAACTTGTAAAGAAAAGGCCTAGAGCCACTTCTAATGGAAATGATTCTCCTTACACAATGTGTTGATAGCCTTACCTTTTAACTTATGAACTTCCCATGTGCCGGTATTCACCGCACCAATGCGTGAAGAAGTAAGTAGTTGCGTGTGGAAGGCGGCAAAACCCGCATAAACACAACGCTAAAAATGTAAAAAAGTTCTAAGGAAAACCTACACGCAGGTCAGTGGTAAGTAAAGTTTAGCCATCCTTGTAAGTGCAAGTGACGGTCTTACCCGCACAATCACAAGCAAGGAAGCAAAACTTCAACCTATCATCTACCACGTTCAAAGGTTAACTTATTCTGAACACTTAGAAAATTTCAAGGAAAAGATAAGGAAAACCTACACGCAGGTCAGTGGTAAGTAAAGTTTAGCCATCCTTGTAAATGCAAGTGACGGTCTTACCCGCACAATCACAAGCAAGGAAGCAAAACTTCAACCTATCATCTACCACGTTCAAAGGTTAACTTATTCTGAACACTTAGAAAATTTCAAGGAAAAGATAAGGAAAACTTCCACGCAGGATAAATGTAAGTTTAGCCGTCCTACTAAGTGCAAGTGACTGTCCTACCCGCACAATCATGAAAGAGGAAGCAAAAATAAACTTATAATTTACCACGTCAAAAAGTTTAACTTATCTAAATACTAAAGAAATTGCTAAGTGTAAACATGCGTAAAATAAACAAAGGACAAACACATTCTTTATTTCATCAACTTGAATATTACAAACATTGCTGGGTATATACCCGCATACAAAAGAAGTACAAGAGCAAATATCTACGCTAGTGGTGGAAAGGGATCTTTTGGATCATGCTTCAGGACCACTCCCACTTGGACCCGCACCATCGGCAGAGGGTGACGGTTCAAGGAAAGCTCTAAGGACAGCAAGCCCATCATCAGCAGCAGCAATTTCATTCACCTTCTCCACCACCGGATGCGGGAAGGCACCATACTGGTTCACTGCTTGGTCATAAATAGTTTCGGTATCCGCATTATACAAAGGGAAGTTGGAAGGCGGGACGCCTTTCTCAGCAAACCCTAGACCAAGCAGGAAGCCGGTCCGTTCCCCATCCTCATGAGAAGAGTTGAGGGCTGCGCTCATAGCATCGTCATAAGATGTCTCTGAAAAGACCCGATGCACAACCTACAAAAAATGTACAAGTATAAGAACTTCTATCCTACAAAGGAAAGCGTGACGACATAAAGCTAAAATACCTGAGGCAACGCTTCTCGAAGAAGCCATTCCTGGACAACCAGAGCTTGGGTGCAGGCGCGTTCAGCTTCGTTCTTATTAAGATTAGCGAGAAGCACATCCTTTGCAGCGGCCTCTTCAACGCCCTTAAGCTTTCGCTCGGTGTGCGCAAGCACACCCCTCTGGTCCAGGATTTCTTGAAGCTTCTTCACATCCTCCATGGCCAAGGCATCATGAGCCTGTTGAAGAGCCTCTAACTTAGCTTTAAGTTCTTCATTCTCCAGGCGGAGAGGCTTAGCAACAGCTTCAGCCTTGGTGGCCCTCTCGGTCGCGTTCCTCGCAGTCTCCTTAGCTAGCCGAAGCTGTTCGTTAACAGCTTGGGCAGCCTTGGAGCGGGCCTCGAGTCGCGCTTGAACCTCAACCTCGAGGGCCTTGAAGGCCTTCTCCTTCTCCGCAGATGCTGCGGTTAGTTTTTGGTTCTCCTCCCGGAGAGCACGCGCCTGAGATACTTCTTTAACGCGAGCTGCTTTCAACTTGTCGTTTTCACGACAAAGCAGCTCGACGCGTGGCTGCATCCGGGCCAGGAGAACCCGAAGCTCGTTGGTTAGCCTACCCTCCTGGTAGCTAACCATGGCTTCCCCCAACGCACCATGGGGAGCAGCGTGGCGAGCCCAGTCCACGCACTCCACAGGTGTGCGAAGGGTTGTTCCTCGGCGTATGTTCCATCTTGGAACATACACTTCATTGGAATCCGACACTGCAAAAGAAACAAAGCAGTTAGGAAAAGATGATAAAAATTACATAAAGGACAAAAGAACCCTACGCACCTGTAGGGTCGATCACAGGCCGATAGCCACCGAACCCATCACCTGAACCTAAGGGAAATCCATCCAAAAGGTCAGGCAGATGGGAAGGTAACAAAGATCGGCGAGAAGCCCCGCGCGTACCTGAAGGTCCAGCCGTCGAGGCCGATGGCGGAGGCGGCATGGTTTCCGCCGCAGTCGATGGCGGAGGCATGGTGTCCGCCGCGGACGCCGCCGAGGAATCAGCAGCAACAGTAACCGCCGGCTCGGTGAACGATGCTGTAAAAATTGCACTCACCGCCGGCGGTGACGTCATCTTGGCTGGAACAGTTGGCTCAAAAGATTGAGCAACTGGACCAGCGGAAGCAGGCGAAGGTGCCTGGGTCGACGCCTCAGGTAGGCTGACCGAGCCTACCGTCATTGGCGGAGAGGTACTCCCCTGCGCTCCACCCTGGAATGCGTCAACATCCACGCCTGCAGAAAGAAGACAAGTGTTAATAAATTTATGAAGTATGATAAATCTACAAAAAGAATGTTTATACTTACGGGTTTTCTTGAGCCTGAACGTACGGACGGGCGGGGATGAACCCGATGGAGCCGGTCTCTTGATGCCGGTCACCGTCGTCGTCGGTTCTCCGGAGGTAACAGTCGTAGCCTCCGGAGCAGTGGTCTTCTCACCACCGGGGTTCCCCGCCACCTCTTCATTATCTGACTCGGTGTCAGATAGAAGCACCGGATCAGCTGTGGAGGCCACCTTCTCCTTCCCTTTCCCGCCGGCAGCCTTCCTCTTCCGCACTAGCGGAGGACCATCTGCGGATTCCTCAGAAGAAGACAGGATGTAAGGAATTCCAGCAGCGGGTACAGCATTGAGGGGTTGAGGATAGAATATCGCCTTACCTGGCCGCCGGTGGCTCAGGATCTCTTGGCCCGGCGGATAGACCTCCACAAACCGGTCCGCCATTTGTTCCAGGATGGGCAACTCGTTCTCGTCTAGAGCACGAGTACCCATCCGCGCGGGACCGTCAGCTTCCCGCGGGTACAGGAGCGACTCCAAGTTGTTCCCCTCTGAAAGAAAATAAACAGTTAGAAGATAAACTCGTATAAGCAAAGAGAAACGGAGCATACCGTAAGGGATAGAGTTCGAACCGTATTCGAGGACGATTGGAACCTTTTGCGCGTCAGCCTCTTTCCACACTCGGCTCATCCCCAACATCACCATCCCGGACTCCGGAAACCGGAAAACCGGAGATTGGACCAGGGATATCTTTGCAAACCATTCCGCCTCCTGGTAGTTTGTGGCGTGGTGGCTCGGAATGGCTTGGCCATTTTTAAACTTCATGGCAATGGGGACGGCGCGAGCAGAAATGTAGAAGAACTCCCGCTTCCACGATCGGAGATTGCGCTCTGTCGCGCAAATCTTCAAACCCTTGATTCGGGTTGTCAGGGTGTACCACCCCTGGATGCACCTCCAAGTATAGAAGGTCATCAGGCGGTCCACGTAGGGCTCAACACCCAATATCCGGCACACCCACTCGAAGTGGCGAATCTTCGCGATCGCCATTGGGTGCAGCTCGGTCAGATGAACACCGTGCCTTTCGAGGACACGGTAAACAAACTTTGTCAATGGGAACCTAAGGTTCCCATAAACAAAGAATGCAGCATATACCCCGATCTTGCCACTGGGGGCATCGTACACGGTCTGATGGGGTTCAGGAAACTCAGGCTCGAGAGGATCGAGCATGAACTTCCTAACAACATACCGGTACTGATCGCCGGGCAGAGCACACTGGCACTCACCAGCAGTACTCTTGTCATCGGCCGAAGACTCAAGATCACGAGAAGACATTGTGCAGAAAAAAGAAAGCGATTTCGGGAAAATGCTAGCCTGAAAAGGGGAGTATTTGCCGGAAATCGCTAAAGAAGAAGAAGAGAAGGGTGAAAGTGTGGATTGCAAACAGCCCTCTCCCCCTTTATATACTAATCGCAATTAATGCGATGAATTTAATGCGGAGGAGAGAGAAATCGAAGGTGCAATGAAACTATGACACGTGGCATAAAGCAGGCTGGCAACAGCTGTTGACAGGACGTGTGCCAGCAATTTCGCGGCCACGCGCCCGAAAAATCGCTAAAAAAGGGACTGGAATGACCATATAATGTCACGTCACCATAACTTCCTGCACGTCCTGACACAGTCAGAAGAAACCGTCGCACGACGTTTCAGACGTTTGGACTGTTCCTATCTTTCTACCAACTCTTCGAATTTTGAAATTCAAAATTCAAAAAAGATTCAAAAGTAAGCGGGAAAACACCCCTTACCTTGGCAAACAAGTAACCATAAGACGGATGCGGGTACAGTGTTAAGGCAAAACCCTTCACATACCTAGCACCTGCAGGGAATTGAAGCCAAGAATACCTTGGCAACCAAGTAACTATAAGACAGGTGCGGGTACAGTGTTAAGGCAAAACCCTTCACATACCTAGCACCCGCAGGGAATTGAAGCCAAGAATACCTTGGCAACCAAGTAACTATAAGACAGGTGCGGGTACAGTGTTAAGGCAAAACCCTTCACATACCTAGCACCCGCAGAGAATTGAAACCAAGAAGGATCTAGCAATGCTTGCGGATAGAGGAATAACATCCCCGCATAACGGGAACGTCGAGAATTATATTGTTTGAAACTCCGTAATGGAATTGGTGGTTTTAGCATAATTGATCACTATGTTGAAAACCACCAGAACCTCATGGAGACTCTATACAAGTAAGACTCAACGCTCCTGCCTTGCGAGAAGGTTACATACCTACCCGCATCATACCCAAAGATCAAGCAAAAAAAAAAATCGGGAATTTTTGCAAGTGACACTAGGAAACCCGCGGGAAGAATCCCCACGGAGAACCTTAAAACTAAAAAGCCTTTTCAAAACCCCTTGCTCAAAGTCCAAAAGTTCACCTCACTTTATTAAACATTCATGAGAAGAACATTGGACTGGGGGGACTTGAAGAGGTAGGTCTCAGCAGAGCCCAGTTGGTCCCGCAAGACTCACCTTGAACAGGGACGTCTGCGCAAAGGCCATCTGCTTCCGCAGGACCCACCATGCTCAGAGAACCTTACGCGCAGTACGCAAGCTGTACACGCAGGGAAAGCCTCCCAATGGTGAAGTACCCCGCCTGTTCCCGCAGTTGCGGATACAAGCCATCAGGGAAGGCTACCCGCAGACAGCAGGGCTACACGCACAAGACAATAGATACTTCAGTAGTCACATGAAGGAATGAGCAAGACGGGAACAATCCCGCCAAAATGAGCCAGTCCGTATGATTCTGAAAGATCTTCTGTACTATACCTACCAAGGTATGGATAGGACAGACAATCTGACCAGAACAGCCCATGAGCCAATCACAGGGTGACAGCTCACCGACAACAGTACGAGGAGGAGCACCCTCTAGTACTGTTTGTCACTATTAGCCGCTGCCTACTCACCAACCCTTACTGCAGGGCATGCGCAGCCTACAGTTGGTGAAATAGTGTTACTGTTGGCCGTAACCTATTCACCAACCAGCATGGCCTGCGTATAATCCACAGTAGGTAGGACGTGCATAATCTACAGTTGGAGGAATAGTGCAGCCGACATAGTTACTGTTGGCCGTAACCTATCCACCAACCAGTATGGCCTGTGCATAGTCCACTGTTGGTAGAACAGGAATACTATTCAGCCGGCTATACCTTCTAACCTACCTTCGGCTATAAATACTCCAACATCTTGGAATGGTAAGATCATCTGCTACCCAGTTATCTAGCAATCTCTTAATATACACTTATATTCAGAGCAATCTAGTCTGATTCTCACGCCGGAGGGTGGTCACAAGGAGGAACCCCCCCTTCTCAGTAACGAGCTTACGGTGTTTGTTTTGCAGGTCTCCTGAAGAACAGCATTCTCAGTTAGATCTCATCCGTGGGAAACATTACTTAACCCCCAGATTATCCATAATCTGTCCAGATTATCTATAATCTGTCCAGGGTTCACTTAGTGTTTCTTCAAGGTGAAAAAAAAAACCGAACCCGAAACCGAACCCCAAAAAGAAACCCGGACCCAATTTGTACTCGGTAATACCCAAAAACCCGAACCGGTTCCATACCAGAAACCGGGTTTTTCCAATACCCGACCCTGGGTTTTTCTAATTTCCCGACCTATACCCGAAAATTGAAGAATACCCGAAAAATATCCCTAAAAAGTGCAACCCCTAAAAAATTTCAATATATACCTGGAAAATACCCTGAAAAAAACCCAAGAAAACCCGAAAATATGGTTTTTCAATACCGGGAAAAAGGGTATTCAAATACCCGGTTCTATACCTGACCCGATACACAGTGTATGGTTTTTAGAGGCAATACCCGGACCCGAACCCGACCCAGGTATTGCTAATACTCAATTTTCCAATACCTGATCATACCAGAACCCGGTTCCATACCTGAACCCGAGTTTTTCTAATACCCGATTTATGCACCTCTAGCCCTAAGTCCTCTTGTTGGATCTGGATTTATTTGCTGGATGGGCCTAACTTTAGGCCCTTTAAATTAGTAGGGATCAAGAGATATTACTTGAATATTCATGTATAATTGTTAAAGCAAAATGGATGAATAAATGAGGTAAGCAAGACAAGTATTTATATATAGACCAAATCATAAAACAAGAAAAAGCAATCCGTCTGCCCGACGATCGCTTCCATCAATCGACAATCGTGGCCGGCTAGCTCACGATTTCTTGTGTTTTGAACGTTATGTAATGCCTTGTCACCTTTTGTATCTTCATTTCTAGAGATTTAGGCCATGCTTACAAGTTATGTTTGGTTGAACTTTACACCTCGAACAAGAGTTTTCACCAAAATGGATATTTATTATCTTTTGTTTTTACAAAATTGGACGATGTTTTCCTATTTAGCTTTGGCTTAAACCCACATAAAAAAATTGATTTCTATGAAAAATCATTCGGAAGACATACTTCTTATGGTAGGTTTCAATATAAATATCAAATAGTTAATGAAAACTCATGGTAGCATCTTGAGACATGAGTAAATAAAATCCTTAAGTTTAAAAATACTATAAACGTATTTATAAGCTATAAAAAAGTGGGTTAAATAGGTCATCCTATGAACATGTCTAGTTGACAGAAGTCACAGAACCCAACCAATAATTTAATTAAATAAATTAACTAGTTCGACTCTAACCCGATACAATTGCAAACTACATTAAAGATTAAAATTACCATATACCCCCCTTTACTTCAACTGAAAATAATAACTAATCTAACATTTTTGCATGGAAATTCTAAATTTTAATCTGAATTATTTCAGTATTTGATATCGGAGCACTAGTGGTTATATGCATAAATGAAAGTTACCATTGTTAGTACAAGGACGTTGATGTCAGTTTCATTGAAGTTTGTGTTTTCTTAATCAGTCAGTGTTCATCAACTTATTTGTCTTCAGCACTCAATATTTGCATCTGATGTTGACTGCTTTATATGGTTAATTGTTTACGGCTCAAGCAAATAAAGTTATATATCGAGAGAACAGATAGGATACAATAATTGTTTTATGTATATTAGATAGAAAAATACTTATATTCATGAAATTGATCTATGAAATCACATCAAAAGATCTTAAAATCGTCAATGCATATCCAATTAATCATTGGTTCACCGAAATAAGCAGTTTTGGATTGTTAATCGGTCATTTTTTTACCTTTCTTCACGAAAACCGTTTTGAACGTTTTAGTATTTTTGGCTGAGCTACTGAGCGTTTTAGTATTTTGGTTGAGCGTTTTAAAATTTTTTCCTTTGAGCGTTTTGTTTTTGCCTTTGAGCGTAATTTGCGTACGTTAAGGATTATTGTACGTTATCCTGACCCATAAAATATATATCAACACATAAAAGTTTTTGTTCTGTATTGTATAACTATTAAGTGATTATAAAATCCATATACAGTATTTAAAGCATTGCATCTAAATTGTACAATTACAACGATGCTCAACTATACTTCTAAACAAAGTTACAACGTTCCGACTAACGTACAATGGGGTTTCCATACTGCAAAGAGTTTTGATCTAACGCATGAATAACCTATGTTATTACAACGGTGATTCTGAATTATAACAATGGTACATCTAAAACACTTGTAATTATCACATCATGTCACGTCCAAAATATTTCAGATGTTTGGTACCAAAAAATCAATTTGTTTAGGAACCAACCTTATATATTAACATGGTTACATTACATGAATAGAAGAGTGAATATAAAGTCCTTTTATATATATATTTTTCCTTAATAATTTTATATATCCATGTTTCTTCAAGGAGTTTATATTTAAATGATCATGCGTTCTTCTTAGTCCTTGTTTAGATAATCATTGAGTACTCTGCATCTAGATTCGATACAATTTATTTTAAGTTCATAAAATTATAAAAAGTGACAGTTTTACATATATACTAAATACATTGTCACGTAAAGGATGTAACCTAGCTAATTAACTAATTTGTATTAAACTAATTTATATGTATGAGAAATACGTGATACTCACCTACTCCACTCACCACTTTTTTTCTACAATCATAAATTTCATATAATAGTAGTTTACTATGAGACTTTAGTAATGTATAAGTGAATTGTCTGATAAATTTTAGTAAGTGGTTGATGCGTAAAATATTTAGGAACTATTGTTAAACAAGATCTGAATCGATTTGAAAGTGGTTATCCATAGTAAATCCTGGTGAGTGACCGATGTTTAAAATCTTAGTAGTACTTGCATATTAAACAAGACTTGATTGATTTACAAGTGGTTCGAGTCAAGTTACTAGCTGGTAAAATTTGAACTAGTCGATGTTTAAAATTTTTATAGTTGACTATTAAACATGACTTTAGTTTTTATAGAAGTGGTCGGAGTCAAATTATCTGTTGCCATGGTGAGTGGTTGCTGATTAAAATATTTAGTAGTTGACGACTAATTGATGAAACTTTAGTTGGTTTAAAAGTGGTTCTAAGTATAGTTTCCGTCCGGTAAACCTTTGTGAGTGGTCGATGTTTAAAGTCTTTAGTAGCTGACTGTTAAACGAGACTTTAGTTGATTTAAAGTAGTTCACTTCAAGTTAATGAACGGTAAATCATGGTGAGTGGTCAATACCGAGCCTTTCACTATTCTTAGGTCCAAAAACGTGCAAACAACATCGTACCTTGTGGACTTGTATGAATGAGCAATCTAATCAAGAAACATTGAAGTAAATGTACATAGTTTGGTTTTATCCACACTAAATTTGTTGAAGGACATGTGGACATTTAATCAAATAGATAGTGGGGCATGTGACTGCAGTAGACATCTAAACCGTGTGTCATATAATTTCAAAATAATAATAAAATCCAAAATACCATTGATTCCCCTCCTCTTTAACCATTTTCATTTACTGTTCATATTTTTGTAATTACTCAACTTTTTGGTATTTGGTTTGTACCCGTTATGCTAGCATAAAGCTTCCTTTTACAATCTTGGTATGCAATAATAATAAATATTTAACGCTACAAAATATATGTCCTTTTCTTTTTTCGGGTAACCAGGGCCGGCCTATATCCAATCCTAGGCCCGGCGACCATTTAGAGCACGGTTTCGATAAAGGACATAAAATTTTTAAAATTATACATTTGTATATCAGTTTTTTTAAATATTGACAAATGAAATTAAGCTTATGATTTGTGCAATAGTGAGTAAAGGAGAAGGAAAAAAAATATAACGAAGAAAAATGAATGTTGCTGTAAATTTTTCCAACAGATATGGAGTTGCAGGTTTAGAGGAGATAATGAAATTTCATTGATATTAACAAGTACACACGTTCAATAAACAAAACAAATATATCATACTTTTGTATTTTGAATAAATATTTTAAGATAAAACTAATATCTTCAATCTTGAACAATATCAATTGATTATACTTGTAACATGTATAAAAATAGAGTTTGTCAACATGAATGTTAGTGACAATGCATAAGTTTTAGATATAAATATATATATAGGTAAATCACAATTCATATGGGTGAGCATTACAAATCTTATGATAATGTAAACACCTAAATAGATGTACTTGGATGAGAATACATAAGTTTTAGTTATATATATCTATATAAGTAAATCACAATTCATACTAGATGAGAATAGATGAGGATGAGATATCAACCATCAAATATGAAATAAACATTTAAGCAAATAGAGCATAATCATAGAACATATAAACATATATTGAATTGTGTTTTGAATAGATGTGAAAATAAACCATAAATAAATTGAATAAGGTATACATGCTACCCCCAAAATATAAAATATGGAAAAAAAGGGGTATATAAATTCACATTAAATTTGGTGGGTTGAAAGATTAAGATATTGGTTAAGCGTGTGAATGTCCTAACATGTAAGCCCTAAATAAAAGTAATAAGACTAGTTTTAGTTTGTGTTTGATGAATAATTAACTAAGAATTATAATGGTATGATAATATGATAACTTGTACTTGAAAAGGGAAAAGAAAGATAAAAACCAGAATTCAGACAGATTGTTGTCACATCATAGATAAATTATTAAAAAATAAAAAATATGAAATAATTCCCAAAAATTATAAAAAAAAACTCCATTCCACTAAAACAATGTGTTGGGAACAACTTTCATTTAGAAAGTTTGATCAGATTCGGACCCGATATTAGCTTAAACAACCATTATTTTAAAAGGGTACAGATCTGCGCACTAATTTTAATTTGACCACTATAAAGTCATAAAAATGAATTAAAATGAAAATAAGACGTTATTAGAACCACAACTCAATGAATTTAGTCATAGGCTTCGATTTTGCATCATTTCAATTTGTTATGACAAAGTTAGGGCTCAACCTTTGTTGGCCAAGAATTATGTCAATTCTGAATCCATACAATTAGTAATGTCCTTTACATTTTGAAATGGTTTTTGATGGAAATAAATTATAAGAAATTGATGGGGTGATAAATAAATCATATAAATAATATGTATCATCAAACCCTTATGGTTATTGTATCAAAGAAAATTGATGACCGTCGTTTGAGTCAAACAAAAACCTAATTATTCTAAATAGTTAGAGCAAGTAGGGTATCGTATCACAAGGAGTATGCGGTCAATGCAATTCGTGTAACAGATTTAATATTATGAAGTAACAAGTTTTAGTGCTGATCACACAAGCAATAGTTTGAATTAAAAGAACTAAGCAGCGAACAAGTAAACGAGTATTAAGCAGTTAACAAAGCAAACCACACCCGAGAATTCAAGTAAGCAACCAAACAGTATCTCATGCAACCTAACAGATTTATTATTAACGATTAACTAAAAACTGATCAACCAGACAAAACCTTAGACGTCAACAATTACTTTACACACGGCACTGGTTATCAAACAGTCCTTGCCAGTGTGACTCAGTTAAGGGTAATTGTAAGTTTTATCGTATTCAGTCTAACCAAACAGTTATATGACCAATTATCTAGCAACTGGTAACAGATCGTTCAGACCAACGTAAACCTAAACCGACCAAACACACATAAATACTAAACATCAATAATCATATATCAATCATCAATAACAATACACAAGTGTTCTTAATCACATGAGAAAAACTGTAAAAGGTTACAAACTATACATCCCGGGTGCGATTCTAGGAGATTAGCGAGCCTAGACATCATCGAATCTTCGATACGGATGATAGAAATCATATGTAGGGTCTTGACACGATCTATGATAGTGGAAATCGCCTTCTTGGATTGCTGGAATCGCCTCTTGGTCGTCAAAAACGAAGTTAGGGTTCTTCAGAATGAAAAATAACATATAAACCTAAAACTCCCGTCTGCACCCCGTCGCGGTACGCGATGGCCATATGACCATCCCATCGCGTACCGCGACCTAAGAAAACCTCATTTTCATATTCCTCTCGTCGAGAAACCCAAAATTCATATATTACGGCTCTCGTAACTCATTTTCTAGCTCAGGATATGTTCGTTTTACTTCAAGGTCGCATTTCGTCAACCCATCTTGTTTAGTTTTAGCATCGGCTTATGATCACTCATCTATACTCTTCCTGAATCCTTGAAACACTTCCCAAGACATCAAATAATTCTTCGGTCTTCCCGAGATATCATTCCATGCTCGTACAGGTCTCCCATTTAGCATCTTTAACGATCAATTACCTGAAATACAAAAGCATGTATGAAGTACCAAAGTTCTAACAATATACTCAATAAAACTACATAATTAATACACTAAAATACATACAAAATACCCGACCATCAAAAATCAAATTAAAACATAAAATTACAAGGAATGTAAGAACTTTGTTAAGGTATGGCCATGGAAGATCATCTTCCAACCTTTACGCCTTGTTCTTGAGTTTTTTAACCAAAAAAAGAAAAGGAAATGAGAGGGAAGGATAAGAAAGGGAAGGAAAAGGAATAATTTTTTTTAATTAGGTGTGTTCTTGAGTTGGAAGGAAATTAGAGGAAAGGAAAGGATAACTATGTTAAAAAATAGTTATTCTTAGTAATCATTCCATTTTTGGGAGGATAACTTATTGAGAAAAAACATCAATTTAGTCCCTCCTAACTCCTCCTACTCCTTTTCTTTCCATCCTAAAATAACTCAAGAACACCCATTTTTTAACTATCCTTAGTTTTCTTTTCATTTCCATCATTTAAAAAAACTCAAGAACAGGGCGTTAGTCTTTGTCTCATCACAACACATACCATGGTGTAGATTATGTGGGATCCTTGATGTTAATATAGGATGGATTTGCAACCATGTAAATAAAGACGATGAACAAGAATAAAAGAAACCATAAAGATAGCACAACTATTGTTACACAACAATTTGATTTCCTTATTTTTTTTTAACAAAATAGTAACAATAAAAAAAATGAAGAAGATAGAGATGATAGAGGGAGAGAGGAGAAGATAAATTCTTCTTTGAATTTCAAAGAACAATAATAATGGTATAAAAGAAAAAGAATGGATGATAGTCTTATATAAATAACAAGATTTAGAGTGACTAACTTATGAAAGTTAGTTATTGTAAAAAGTTGTAAAACTTGGAGAAAGGGAAATGGGTGGGGGTGGGTGGGTGGGGTGAACGGTTTTGGGGGTGTTTTGGGTTGCATTATATTGTATTTTTAAGATATTGAAAGAAACATTTACTACAATAATTAATTAGATATAGTACTTATGCTAGTTACATGCATAAAAGTTCATTTAACAATTTTGTTCCCATTTCCTAGTATTATGTCTTATATTGCATGTCCTTACCAATCTACCTATACTATTAAATCAAAATCACCAATTTATCTATACTATTAAACCAAAACCATTTTTTTACGTGTCATTCAACTAGACCCTCTACATAGATTGAAAAGTGTATAAGTTTTCATTTTTACCATTTCTCCTTCATGAATGATGAAATGAAAAATACGTTGTTGGTGGGAATCGAACTCACTTCATTGTAGGGGTGTTCATCGAATCGAATAACGAATTTTCAAGTTAATCAAATCGAATAATTTATTTTTTTGATGGTATTCGTATTCGATTCGTATTCGTTTAAAAGTTAGATTATTCGATTCGTATTCGTATTCGTATTACATACGATATTCGAAATTCAATTCTATTCGTATTTGAAACTCGAATCGGAAACGAATTCGAATAAATTTGAATTGATTCAAGTTCACATATGTCAATAACTTCAAAAATCATAATCATCAATGTAAAACACATAAATATAAGTTTAAAGTAGCTACAATACCACATGAAAATATGTTCAAAATTAGGTATTGGCAAAATTAAGAAATATCAGTATGGGTTATTGAGATTTATTATTATGTTTTGGCATTTATTATTCAAGGATTTGACCCAAATTAATAAATTAAATATATATTAATATATTATATAATTTGAATTCGAATTTCGAATCGAATAGAATAGAAAATCATGAATTCCAAAAGTGGAACAAACTCATTTGGCTTCGTTAATCTCATTTGGGGTGCAAGACCAATTGGATTATCTTATAAACTAATAATACTAAGTTCCAAAAGTGGAACAAACTATTTTGGCTTCGTTAATCTCAAGTAATGATGTCGGGAAGACAGACCAGAATTTGACTCACATCAGCTTTGACACATATTTTTGTAAAATCATAAAAACTATTCAAACTTGTCCAAAAATTACAAAATTTACCTTTCTAGAAACTAAACTCAGACTACTATATCCTAGAAACTAGACTCAGACTACTATATAATTATTACAGTTCGAACTAAAGTTGCGTACTTTGAAGTTCACAAAGAAAGCTAAATCTTTCAATGTATTTAATGAAAGTAAAATTAAAAAAAATGTAAAATATCTTTAAAGTACAGAAACAATTACCTAGAGTACAAGGTAATTTATGGTGGACCATCTACCTTGATTCTGCAATCCTGTGATGTTACCATTACCACTTCTAGTTGTTGTGCATGTATGTGAACAGAAAACCATTCCTCCTATATCATCTAATGTAAAGACAATTACATCATTAATTTTGTCTATCCAGTTTATTTTTTATACATAACTAGTACAGAACAAAACAATTTCTTTGGCACATGAATTATTAAAAGTAGAAATGTATTTACTTTATACATAGATAAATATTCCCTTATTTCTAGGGTTGTTTAACAGCTGAGACACGGTCAATCTTAAAATGAGTCAACTCAATACAAGAAATTTTAAGCTTGAACTCAGAAAATTGAACTAACTTGGCTAGCTTGATTTCAAGAAACTTAGATCTACATCAGGAGTAATAAAAGGAAACATATATCTTATCTCTCAAAACTTTTATCATATCGTATATTTAAAAAATAGTTATTACAAAACCATAGTAATATCGCATTTTGAGCTTTATACACATATTTTTATAAACGGATATTTACATATTTTCCTTTTTAAGACCAACTTATAGTTACGGTAGAAAATTCTTGGATTCTTACTTTTATCAAAATAACCAACCAATGCTTATACAACCATAAACTTTTTTTTTCCTCCAAACACTATTTTATTCTTAAGTTTTAGTTTCAAGTTAAAAACTAAAACGTTCAGGCTTAAACATGATACTTTCAACTTTCAAGGTTAAAACTCATTACTCAAACTAAAAAAATGATCAATTGAAGCTTCAAATTGATGGATAATTGAATTGATTTCAAAGATTAACAGATCAGGATTGAGATCGTGTGAGAACCATTTGAAAATTGAGAAATTTGATAACTATTTTTAACCACAAAAAACCCTTCAAGAAAAAATAAAAAAATGTATAAAACCAAAATAAATGCGAAAATAAAATAAGTAAAAAAAAAACAAAACGTTTATCTAGCATCCCGGTTTCATAAAAAAAATTCTCAGTTTTTGCTAAATTATACATATATGTATAATACTTATAAAGATGTATATACATATATGTATATATACGTGTTATTTTTTATAAACGTATATACAATTAAGATACATAATAATGTACATATGTGTATATTATGTAACTGGAGATTAAATGATAATTTTTACTATATATAATACACTAAACAAATGTAAATTAAGACACCTTTTTAAGAGCATTACAATTTGTAATGCATAAAGTACAAATGTAATAAAGGACAAATTGGTCTTTTAAACACAATCAAAACACGTTTATTTGAATTCAACAAATATATTACAAGTTTTGATACCTCAACTTTAATCAAATTTTGTTAATTTAAGAAAATAATTACAACTTTCATCCCTCATGGTTAACCAATTTTTACTCTAACTTTATTCTTTTTGGTTTTCTTGTTATATCTTTTACAAAAATATGATTAAAACTAAATCTTAACAATGTGTTTAAATCGTAACCACTAACTCATTTTCAGATGTTAGTGGTTACGAAGGTGTTGATACTTAGAGAAATGATTTTGGCGGGAATATGATTAAAGTCTTTTATATTATGTAAAAAAATGTATTACAAATAGTCGTTTTATGTCATCAAATATATTTGAATTTTAATTTGAAAATGAGTTATTCTACCATCGGTATATAATAATGAAGCTAAAATCTTTCATAAAAATGCTATACCATCGGTAAATCTTGAACCTCTGTAAGTGACCAATCCAACAACACTAGAAAGAAAGCTAATCTTTTTAAAACAAAAATAAATTTCTTAGGCTTAGAAATTGACCAAGGGACTCATTGTCCTCAAAAACACATTTTAGAAAATTTGCATAAATTTCCTAATATCTTAGAAGACAAGAAACATCTTCAAAGATTTTTGGGTGTTTTAACTTATGCAGAAAGTTATATCCCAAGGCTTGCAGAGCTTAGAAAACCGTTACAGGTAAAATTAAAAAAAAGATTATGTATGGGAATGGAAACAATCCGATACTGATTACATAAAAAAGATAAAGAAAAAATTAACAGATTTTCCAAAACTTTATCTCCCAAAAGAAAAAGATTTTCTTATTATAGAAACGGATGCCTCAAATGATTTTTGGGGAGGAGTTCTAAAGGCTAAAACAGCCGAAAAAGAAGAGATATGCAGATACACTTCGGGAAGCTTTAAACCAGCCGAACGAAATTATCACAGTAATGAAAAAGAATTACTGGCGGTAAAAAATACTATCTCAAAATTTTCCATTTATCTCACTCCTGTAAAATTCCTAGTCAGGACAGATAACAAAAATTTTACTTATTTCCTTAAAACAAAAATTTCTGGAGATAATAAACAAGGACGCCTCGTCAGATGGCAGATGTGGTTCTCAAGATATGCTTTTGATATTGAGCACCTTGAGGGGCCAAAAAATGTCTTGGCTGATTGCCTTACACGTGATTTTCAAAATAATTGAAATCACTATTCACCCGGCTATAAATAAGAACCACACAGGTTTATATTTATCATCTCAAAATTCAATATTTCTTTTGATAAATTTTAAGTAAAGAGGGTTCTGGTTTAGAAAATAGACTTTTCAAGAAAAGTTTTTTTTTTATCCTCTCATGGATGAATTAAAGGCATTACGCCTTAAAGAAAAATTCCTGATTATTGAGCTGAAGGCCATTCAAGAAAAAATAGCTTTATATGACGAAAGTCTAAAAGCAACAACTGTCAATTCAGAACAGGAATCCGAAAGGATACAATCTGAATCTATTCCCTTACAAACGGCTAAGGGTAAAGAACACTCAAGTCCGTTAACTCCTGTTGCTTTGGAAAAAAGCAAAAATAAGGTAAATGAAGAACCACAATCTTCATCTAGTCCAGCAGCAAACGGCTCTGGTAAAGACACAACAAATCCGTTGATGGCTGACAGTTTGCCAAAAACTGAAAAGGTCTCTCTTAGACCAAGTTATTCAGAAATGGCTAACAAACCAGAAAAAGATACTTCTAGATTTTATGTCATTTTTGACGGTGATCACAGAGGCATTTATGAAGACTGGTCTCTAGTCTCCAAATACACCTCGGGAAATCCACACCCGTTTAAAAAATACAAAACTCTGTATCAAGCTCAACAAGAAGCTACACGTTTTTCTGCAGAGTTCGGCAAAAAAGAAATACCGTTAAAGTTTATTGACAGAAGGAATGAAGAAAGCAATTAAAAACTTTCGAAAGAAAATCGCAGCAGCAAAGGATGCAAATATCTTTGTCAAATGCACATCCACTCTCCCTGATTGGTATCAAGGAAGTACTTTTCCCGCCTACCATCACCTAGAAATTGGCCTAGCCAAAACAAGAACTGTCAATCCTTCAAAAATTATGAATGATGATGAAGACATTGAAAACTGGAGTTTAATCAGAACAGAAAGATTCATTAGGATCTTTCATAATCTTGATAAAATCAAGAGAGGAAGCTTTAATAAAGTAAATTATTGCAGCAGTAATTGCATTATTACAAGCTATAGCGCAACGCCTCTTCCACAAATCGAACGGACAGCTATCAATAATTTCACACAACAAATTATTGAGAACAAAGTGGAGGTCAGCCCCACCACTAAAGAAAAACTTTGCCAAAAGTTAAAAGAAATTATTGAAGACCACCAATGCACATGGTGCAAAGCAAAAAGCAGCTCTTCCACTGAAGAAGGAATCTACTTTTCAGAAGAAGACACCAGAGAACTGGACCCAACACATGGGTATATAGACTAAAAACGTCATCAATGACGATAGAAGAAGGCCATTTTGGTCATTTGTAAAAATCTGCTTCTCCTATATAAAGAAGTATGATTTAGGTTTAAGGACATCGACACTCGCCCTTTTTCTTTTACTTGTAATTTTCTTAAAAGCATGTGTGAGTAAAATCTCCTTAGAGGAGAAACGATGTAGATATCAAGAAGTTTTCCTTCGGGAAAAACAGTTATGAAATAAAAATATCCTTTTAATCTTACTCCTTTATCTTCTTCATAATAAATTTGCACTCTGTAAAACCTGGAATCCTATGTAGCCGCCAAGAAGAAGTACCGTTTAGCCAGGAGGGCGTTAGGGAAATCATGGTGTTGTTGGATTGGTCACTTACAGAGGTTCAAGATTTACAAGAACAAGATAGATGGATTACAGATTGAAAGGTATAAATTTATTTCTGCTGTTATTATACTTCAAATGATTCTATATATGTTTCTCCTTACATTAATCAAAAAATAAATCCTTCTTTAAACAAAGTATTTTCTGATAACATTCCGCAATAATGGCCATATTTTTCAATTGTTTTTAGAACTGAAAAAACATGAAAATAATGCTTTTCTTCTGAGTTTGAGAAAACTATTATATCGTCAACGTAGACGGTGCAATATTCTTCTAATCCTCTTAAAGCGTTTTGCATATGTCTTTGAAATATGCTGGGAGCTTGTTTTAAACCAAAAGGAACTACCTTCCATTGATAATGTCCGTCTGGGCATGTGAATGCAGTTAATAACTGAGATTCTTCATCTAATAGTACCTGCCAGAAACCACTTTTGCAATCGAAACTTGAAAAAATGGTTTTGCCTCTTAAGAGGGTTAGTAACTCCTGCATACACGGGAGGTTATGGCTATCACCTTTAGTAGCTGCATTGATTGCTTTATAATTTACAACCATTCGCTTTTTTCCTCTTCTTTTTTCTGCCTCATTTTCAACTAAGAAAGCAGGAGACATGTGAGGAGATTTACTTGGGACTATTAATTTAAGATCTAATAGTTCTTTGATTTGTTTTTTAAACTCTTCCCTATCCTGGGGACTATATTTCATAGGTCTTACCCTGATTATAGTTTTTGGGTCAATTAACTCTATTGACGCTTTCATCCAATTTTTGGATTTTTCTGGATCTTTAGGATTTTCCGAGCATACTTTCTCAAGTATTTCTTCAATTTTTTGATACTTACTTATTTCTAGAAAATATTTTTCTTCAGGTTTTATAACTTCCTGAGTTATATTAGTACCTGGTATTTGTTTTATTTTTGAATTTTTTTTCATAGATTCAAGAAATCCGGGCTTTCCTAATTGAAAGGCTTTTGTTACTTTTTTAATCAAAATCATTTCCTGATTAAGATGAAAAGATATCCTATCAAGCCATTGGGTAAATGGTCCATATAACTGACAGAAATTGTTTCCTAAGAGTATATCAATACCTGATTCCTGTTGATATATTGTTGGGATAACAAAAGGTTCTCCTGAGAAATAGACAATCAGATTTCTACAGACTTTATCCAACTTAATTGTTTCTTGATTAGCAATTGTTACGTCAATGCTTCTGGGAGTATTTTCCCATAATTCATCTGGTATAACATACTTGCTTGCGAGACATAGACTTGCCCCTGTGTCTTTATAACAGTGTAGTGTTATTATTTTATATCCTTTTAGGAAAATTTTTCCTTTGATATAAATTGAGTTAGGGTTAGTTATGTTTGAATATACTAACTCTTTTTCCTTTTGAAGACCAAAACAAAAGTGTAAAATGTCTTCTTTCCAATTAATAATTAGATTTTTATTCATTCTGATTCTTCGGAAGAGAAGTCTTCAGAAGATGAATCACTAATTATTTTTAATGAATATACTTGTCTATATTCTTCAAAAATATCTTCAGAGGGAAAATATCCATCAATTTTTGCTATAGAGATAAGCTTCGCTTTCTCTGGAAATTTTTGTCTATTAGGACATTCGTTAGCATAATGCCCTTCCTCAGAGCATATCCAACATCTACATTTCTTTTTTCCTTGAGGACAAACCTTAGGTTTTTCTTTTGAGAAGTATTTACCAGGAGTAAATTTCTTCTTTTTATTTTTCCAAAATCTTTTCTTTGGTTTGTACCTTTTTTTATATTTCTTTTTGAAATATTTTTTATCTTTTATTTGCTCACAGCCGAAAGATAACTGTGGAATTTCTGCTAATTTCTTGCAACAGTTTTTGTTGAATCTTTTTAGCTCTTTTTGTTTCTTAGAGAAATCACAATATGTAGCAATTTCTTCTTTAACAATTTTAGTAGCAAACCCTAGAGAATGCATTGTTAAACCGTTTTTTTCTTTATTCCATCTTTCTTTGGCTTTTTCACCAACGATTGGAATTTTCATTAAGTAAACTTCAACCCAAGAGTGATATTCTCCTGTGCTTAATTTATATAAATTTGTTTCGAACAAACAGGTGAATTCGTCTAAAAGACAGATGTCACATAACTGTGCTCTTGTTAAGTTTTGTCTTGCTTTTTCAAGCAATTTCTGGTTTTCTAGATCTTTATTAGAAAAAAAATCAAGGCCTAAAAACATAGTGTATAAGGCGTTAATAATTTGTTCAAAAAGATTAATACCATCTAAATCCTCATTCCAGGAGGTTCCTTTGATAAAATCTTGTATTATTCCCGCGGACTTATGCTCTATTAATAATAACAAGGTTTTAGCATTGGAGAATTCTTCTTCATTAGACTGAATTATCAGGCTAATTTCTGTATTCCATTTATCAATTACCTCTTTCCTTTTTTCGAGGTCAAAGATACAGTCAATTTTTATAGTGTCAATGGCAGTAGAACTTCCATTGTTAGCACTAGGTATTCCCTTATGATATGGCATAGAGAACTCAGTTTTCGCTTTTTTATGGCGTGTTCTACCATAACTAGTACTAGCTTGATGCATTCTAGTACTTTGTCTTGGAATTTCATCTTCTTCTGAAGAATCTTCTTCTTCTGTTTTAGGCTCCGGAATAGCCAAAACTGTTTCTTTCGAGAAATATTTTTCGTTTAAATTTTTATCTTCTAAAAATTTTTTCTCGCATTCATCTTCGCTTAAAGACAAAAGTTGAACGAGTTCATTAATTTGATCCACCGGAAGGGTATCTAATTGTTCATCAAAAACTTGTTCTAATTTTTGCGTAATAGAACTCATTTTGATTTAAGCTATGGAAATGATGATTTCTTTTTCCTTAAGAACTTGTAAATGGTTCTTAATATTATATAAGGCTGAAAATTCTTTAGCGAGATTATTAAGCCTTTCTTGAGGATCCATTTTATTAATTAATTCTTTAATTAATTCTTCTATTTTTACGAGCGAACTCATATGGAAGATATTATTGTCATCCTCTTTTTGAGATTTTTGATTTCATTTTTAGCTGTAATGATTTTCTTTTCTAGGATTTTTATGTTAAGAGTTCTTTTGTCATAACTTAACATAAAGTTTGTTTTTTGCTCATTTATTCTTGCTGAATATATGATTATTTCTGCTTCTTTATGAACAATTTCTTCTTCTAAAGCAGCAATAGCATTTAAAATTAGTTTTGAGGACATTATATCCCAACAACTTCTTTTAAAATTTCTCCGTACTTATCTATCCTTTCAGACATAGACCTCATTAATTGAAGTTCACTGTTACCCGCTTCTTTTAAATGTGAAGAGGTTCCAGCATAACTATGCCTTGGTTTAGACACAAGTATTTGTTTGTTTCGAGCAATGTCTATTGCCCAATTTTCACGTAACTGTGAAGGCTCTGAAAACTTACTTCCTTCAACGGTTCCGATTTCTGAGAATACATCTTCTATCGTTATATTCTCTTTTTCTTTATACTCAATTGAATGAGTACTATTTGTCAAAGCATATGAGATTAAATAATTAATCGTAAATACTTTATTTCCTGGTTCCATCAGATCGGTTCTTTCACATTGATGTATGAAACTTAAAGTTTTATCGAAATCTTTTGAATCTCGATGTAAGGCAAATTTAGGATAAACAGTAAACATAAATTTACCATATGCTAAATTTCCTTGTATAGCTCCTAGGAGAGCATCTTGTCTATTGATAATTCTATTATCAACTAGAGCCATTTTTATTGGAAAGTTAATTCCATCTCTAAATTGTGCTTTTAGGAGAATTTTTACAGCACCAATATGTACCATAGAGAGGGACTTTCTTAATTCTGGTTTTATTTGCAAAAGTCTTTTTGCAATTTCTCCCTTTGTTAGGAGTGGTAAATACACTTCTCCAGATGTATCTCTTATATCCACTGAGATTTCTTCAGTGTTGAAACAATAAAAGATTTTATTTTTTCTAGTAAAAGCTCTTGAAACAAGACTTTGTAAATTATTAGGTTGGTTAAAAACTTGTTTAGAGTTAAGCTTAAATTTAAGCTTGTTAATTTTTGTTAATTGATCAGAGTTAATCATGTAATCTGATGAAAAACCTTTTTCATTTTCACTGAAATTTATTATTTCAGTTGTTTGCTGTTCTGATTCTTCAGAATCTTTTGAAAACAAGAGTTTGTTTTCCATTTTTAAAGAGTTTCAAAGAGTTTCTCTCTCTTATTTTTTAAAAAAGAGCAACGAGGCTCTGATACCATTATTGCGGAATGTTATCTTTTTAATGAAGCTAAAATCTTTCATAAAAATGTTATACATTCCATACCCGGACATAAACAAAAAAGATATCAGATTTTTCTTTTTGAGCAGCTTTCATGTTGTCCTTATAAACACATTGTTGTTCAACTATTACAACATTTTTATCTACTTATACTAATAGAAGAAAATAATTATGTACGTACATATGACATTCTGAGGTTAATTTTCACTATCAAATTCCCGCCAAAATTATTTCTCTTCTGTTGATGGAATATTGTTCAACTATTACAACATTCTTATCTACTTATACTAATAGAAGAAAATAATTATGTACGTACATATGACATTCTGAGGTTAATTTTCACTATCAAATTCCCGCCAAAATTATTTCTCTTCTGTTGATGGAATATATCTAACAATGTGCATTAGTATAATATGTAAATATTTATTTGTATAAAAGTGTATAGATATAATACACATAGAGTTTAAAGAAAAGTGAATAATTTAATTAGATATAATATAAATGGAGTGTAAAAGGAAAGTGAATAATTATTTATATATGTCATATATTAGATTTGGAAGGAAACACATTATGAGGATTAACCACAAACTAACATGTGTCACAATTATTTTACTTTACTAGAATAGGTATATATATATATATATATATATATATATTTCTTAGTTTTGAATATTATTTCTTTTCAGTGAAATTCCTAGTTTTCTTTTCGATTTTTTAGAGACGCATCGGAACGTTTTTTAGAGTTATTACGTATTTTTTCTTATTATTATATTATCTTATAATAATGAATTATACGTATACTATAAATATAAAAGTGATGGACAAACAAAAGAGGAGGGGAAAATTGATTGAGTAAATAGAACTTATTCAATGAACTTATAAAAGAATCTTATAATTATTAAGAACTCACCGGGACCTTCTTCCTCAAATCCGATAAACAAAGAAAGGAATCCGTTGAGTTCTTACACGTCTTGCTTTTACTGCTATACCCGGAGTTACTCCATGCATTGCTTGACGTAAATCAGATAGTGAATTTGTTTCTGTCTTTTGTTGAATCTTTTTCTATATATATATCCTAGTTTTGAATATTATTTCTTTGCAGTGAAAATATAATGCAAGTTGTATATGACACATAAAGTGCATTGAAAATTTTGAAATTTCTCAAATTAACGTGCCTAACTAATTAGATTAAGACATGGCGAGACATACGAGGACAAGTATGAAGTACTAGAGAAGCGGGAACATAACAAAGACAAGTTGTACGTGATGATGATGTGTAGGGGCAAGTTTACTATTCCTAATGACAACCACCACGTTCACACCCTTTTGTATCAAGTGATATTAATTGAACTTTTAACCACTCATATTGATCAATCGAATCAAATGCAATCTCAGTTATGTTTGTTATGTCTCAACGGAATGATAATGAGTTCGATCTCATAGATAGGTGGCTCTAATTAGCCACAACTATCAACACCTTCGTAACCACTAACATCAACAACATCATGAGGTGGTGTCACCTTTATCATGTTTCGTCACATTTAAGCACAATGAAATGTCTTATTGTCTACACTTGAACCTAGACCATCCATCATGATAAAAGCAACATATGCCCTACCTAAAATATTGAACCTAAGTTTGGTGGGACACCTGTGTGTGTACTTGATAACTCAAGTATAGAAAACTTAAAATAATTAGACATGGAGATATCAAAGCAGACACAAACCCTTAACATGAGAATCTTGTACTTTGAAAAGAAACCATTTGATGTGTAATGTACTACATAAATTCCCCTTATTTTGTCTTATAAACATTTAAATACTTTTTTTCTCTTTCATGTAGCCTTTGTAGTTATTGAGCTTTAAACTTATAATTTTCCATCATCAGTGAACTTTTATTTAGTGCATCTTTCTGACTATGGGTGTTAATTTGCTTGCTAGACATTAAAGATGAATGATTTTAGATTTGATGAGAAGGGTATAAAAGGAAAACAAAGAAACATATGATGCAAACCTAAGAGGATGATGTGAGTTCAAAAGAAAAATGATGTCTTTTCATTGCTTCTTTAAACCATGTCCTCTCTATAGGGAAGACAATCAATGTCAATTTCACCCCCACATCCATTTGTTTTTCATTATCTCCTGTCACACTTACAATCTAGGGTTAGATATTAATAATTTAATATTACATGTTTGAGTTCATATGTTCTTTCTTTTACTTACACTTTTTGAGATGTTGGATTTTACTTCGTAGTTTAACGTGGAGCTTGTGATTTGAAGTGACACCGTGTCTCAATGACAGTGTTGTACATTTATGTCACCTATATAATTGGTGAATTGGTCTATGATTTTTATTAATGAATGGTAGATAGAATATGTATCGACTGATCATTAGAAAATAATCGCATTTTAATTCATAATTTAACATTTTTTTTTCTTTTTTAATATTATACTTCTCTTCTATCAATCAATTTGAAACGAGTGTACTTTTGAGCCATTTATTTATAAGTATAGGGCCAATAGGTTGAAAACATTTGAAGTTAAAAACTTTAAAAATGCTAAGATGTGGTATGCTAACTCTTGAACCCAGCCCGGCTTTAGGGATTACAATCAATCTAGGGTTTTATGCCTTTATTTGGATAGTGTCTCCAATTTAGACCAAAGTTTGACAACAAATATACACACACTAAATGATAAAAACGACCTTAAAGTTATTTGAAAATACAAGCATATTCATTTTAGTTGTGTTCCTTTGCAACAATAAAATTCAAAAAAAAGCCCTAAATTCTCGTCTTGTTTTAGGCTTTTCAAAAGGTTGAGCCGACTGATTGAACCAATATTCCTTTACAAGGAGCTCCAAGTTTGACTTCAACAAAAAAAAAAGTTCTAGTTGTACTGTTTTTAGTTATAAATTGTGTGATTCGTCACTGTCATAAATTAAATGTGTTTCCGTATGTGGCTACTTTTTTTAATTTTGCTCTCTATCGACGTTCCGTTTTAAGATTTGATGTTACCTTACAAATTTAAAACCACCATATTTAGGTAAGACGTAAGGCATAACTTTTCTCTCAAAATGTGTGTTATGATTGGTATTTTGTGATTAAGTAATAATGCATCTATTGTTGTTGAAGAATCAAAGAGTGTAGTGTAGCAGATGACGAGGCTCAGCAATACCCTATCTTTTCACAAAACTGGGGAAATGTTTTTTCTCAATTTTGAATCAAAAATTATATCTAACCAAAGTTAATATACTTATTTCGTCAGTCATTTGTGTTCTATTATGTGAGAGCTTTGTAATGAACCAAACCGTGTAAAAAACAGAATTAATTAAAGAATAAGATATTTATGATTAAAGTTGAGTGATGGAATAAATAATGTGTTCTGGTAGGAATTTAACCTATGTCATAAAGCAATATTGATATTTTGTTTTTGACTCATTAATCCTTTTAACGAATCAATATGGAAGCTTTTGATTATAACTCATAATACTAAACATTAACTAAAAATATGTTTGGTGTGCATATACACATGGATTCAAAGTACAACAAAGTGAATGGTTTGATGTGATGGCTTAGATGGTGTTGGCAGTGATGACTTGTGGATTAGCGAAAACAAGTTAGGGCTTTAGACTTACACTTAATTAAGATTTAAGGTCTTCAAGTCTAAAAAAATATTCTATATAGATATATTATAATGAGTAAAGTAAACTCAAAGTAATGTATTGGTGTGGTGGTAAGCTTGGTTGTTACTAAAGCATAGGTTATGAGTTCAAAAATTGTAAAAAGCAAAAAAATTTTCCTTAACAATTGTCATGAAAAAGCTACAAAATCTTGTTTCGATTTAGGTCTCCAGACTCGTTGAGTCGGCCCTTGGTATTCGATTGGTCTTGAGGTTTGGAATGACTTTGGAATGACCAGGGTTTGAGTTCATTCTGCTGCATTTCTTTTTTTCTTTGGTTGTTTACAGCTTTAAATCTTTAATCCTCTAAGTTTAACAATTTTGTTATGTCATTCATAAACTTGAATTAAGTATTTAATAAGATTAATAGTTAACTTTGTTTTTTTATTTTGATCATTACCATAACGAACCGACTAATACCAACCGAATCCCCCCTCCCCCCCCCCCCCCCCCCACCACAACGTCTCCACCACAAAGCATGGGTTTAACCGATGTCAACTAAGCTCCCGTCAGATTCTGCCGCAACACGCGGATTGAAAGCAACTATTTGACACATTAAGTTATCATAAATCAAAACTATCTTTTCTTTAAACTCATAACATATAGCATATTGTATTTAAATGAAAAATTAAATATGGATTTTGGGTACGTCACTACATTTGAGTATAAGGTGAGTCTTTTGTTTCATTTTTATATCATATAAAATTTATGTACTTTATTATTTAGAAAGAAAAAACTTCAACCATAAAACCAAGAATTTTATTGTCTACTTGAATGTTGTATTCCTAAATAGTTTTTATAAAAATATCTTAAGAAAAGTCGATATATCAACCATAATTATTTACCTTAGTTTGTGTTTATATAAATTATGTAACTTTATGCGTAATTATATATATAAGTTGCGTAACACTGTGCATAATTATTCATATGCGTTGGGTAACTTGTGCGTAACTATGATACAAATCCATATTGACGGCATATGCCCTTCACTTTAAGACATGTGCCGTATTAGTTATGACAGATATTATACTAAGATTAAAAAACGTTTTGTGAAACTTTTAGCATTGAAGTACTACGTGTGTAGAGCATCGAAATTATCATTATAGCATAGCAAAAAGTACTACTTGTGTATAGCATTGAAATTACATGTTACACTATAACTATTTATCAACAAGCACTTATCATATCATCAATAGTTGCATGATCGATCAAATAATTTCAAGAACCTTTTTCAATGTTTCTTTTCATGCGTTTCATACAGTAGTGATTTCAGATATTATATTTGTTATAAATCAATAACATATATTAATGTTTGACATAATGCTAAAAGTTCAAAATATACATGCAAAGCTTACACAACACCGCTCGACATCGATCATGGCTCATGGCTGTCGTCGTTGATGTCGTTGCCAACGTGTCGGCAACTGTTAGCCACCTTCATCGGTTCCCGCCACCGAACCATTAAATGGTCGTTCACTGTCGGTGAGGTCAACGGCATGTATCACAGTCCAACAAAGCCACCACAACTTTATTGTACGTGTTATATGTTTGAATTAAGTTACTTGAATAATGCCTGCAGGAAACTATGTTCTTCCGATAAATTATTTTTAGGCAATAATTTGTACATTAAAAATCTCCTATAACCGAAAATATTATAGTTATTTCACAATCTCGTTTTAATAATGGAGACAATAAGATCAAATTAAACAGGAAATTGTAAGATCACATGGACAAAGATGGAACAAATTTTGGGTCCCATTAACACTTTCTGTCAAGTATCAATTGTTTTCGCTCTAAACACATGAGTTGTTTCTCTTTAGAAATTTAAAAACGATTATTTTATATTTATATATATAATAGTTTAGATATGTACGAGGGTTCCCTTACAAAATTAAATTTTCTGTGCGATGAGCTAATGTGTAGTCATCGATATATGATGCATGTGCTAGGCAATGAGTATATATGTGTAGATATATTTACACACCATAATTACACGCCGTTAAATAACTACGCGATGTATCCATATAGTTACGTAACTTTATATCTATTGTTGTAAGAACATGTTTTTTTTAAGTTTATTTTTAATAACAAAAAAAAATGACAATAGTAGCTCATATTATATAAAATAAAATTCTTAATTTTATGAGAGAATATCTTTTGAAAATAGTTAAGTAAATTAAAGATTTTTTATTTTTAAAAAAGTTAAAAATAAACAGTACTTTTCAAGGTTTTTCCCTTTAAGCCGTTTTTAATTATAGTTACTATTAATACTGGGTGGTTTGCCATAAAGTTATATTTGATTTTTATATTTATGAATTTTTATTTGTTTACTATAGAGTTTAGTTCCACTACTGTCAAAAATTTAATTGACATCGACCAAATTCGCGTCATCATATTGTCTTTGTTACGTAGGTTTTTATTATTTATGATCTTATCAACGTCTACTTTCCTACTTGATCGTTATGTCTGTATATATACAGTGGCGTAGCCAAAGAATTCACACTTAAGTTTGGGTTTTCTACGGGTTTTAGGTTAAAATTTATACTGGTTTGATATCAAAATACATGAATATATAACACTAAAAAAGAATTTTGTATGGGTTCGACCGAACCCGTTCCTCAAAAGCTGCCTACGTCCTGTCTATATACATACACTGATACACACCCATTATATAAATATATATATTGGTTTCCACGTCATTAAAAATTAACAAACATTTCATTCCATCATAATTTATTTAGACACCCAAATGGGAGAGAACTCATCAATAGATCAAAATGCCTCCTTCTCTTCTTCCTCTAATTCAGTAATGAAGCTATTTGGTGTTTCCTTTACTGACGGCAACATCGCTCCGGCTGCACCTCAACTCGAAGGCGACAACAAGCGATTCGAATGCCAATACTGCCGACGAGACTTCGCCAACTCACAAGCATTAGGTGGCCACCAAAATGCACACAAAAAAGAAAGGCAAAGATTAAAAAGAGTGCATTTCATGAGCAACCATCACCGCAGGTTTGCAGCTCCAGTTACCATAATTAGTGCACATGCAGCAAGATCTGGGCAGTTCCAACAACAACCGCAGCCGCAGGTACTGTCGGGTGTTCCGTTAAGGTTTCCTGGTAGGTTTTACATGGGACGACCACCTCAAGTCAACATGGGTGTTTCAAATACATCAAGGATGATTGAAGAAGGAGATGATAATGGTGATGGAGTGGATGTTGGTCTTCATCTTTGAAGTTTTATGGTTTAGTTACTTTTTTTTTACTTTCAATTTTGGGTTTTTGATTAATTAATATATTTTGATGATTTGGTTTTAGTTTATCCATTTGTGGCTTTTCTTTTTGTTTATTCCAGATGAGTTTAATAATTTCATGTAATCATTTTCTATTGGAAATAACTACTAGTATTTAGTTTCCAAAAATTAAGGTTTCTTGAGTATATATCAAACAAATGATTAATTTTGTTAGATTAATAATTTGTTAATAACTGAATCTTCAAGGGATATATGGTACAATTATATATATATATATATATATATATATCTGATTTTCTTTTAAGTAAAGTTGCGTATTCAAAACATGTTTTTACAGGTTTCCTGCTAAAATTAACCTCTTGAGAGTGGCGGTTGTCTAACACAAGCTACGATTTACCTGATAAGTTTTCTAGCGACAAGTTCTCCTAATTTATTCTTTTTTATTAAGAGGTGATTTTCCTTTGGAGCATTGAAAGCATATCCTGTAGGGATGGCAATGAAACTCGAACCCGATGGGAAAACCCGAAACCCGACATAAATGGGACGAGTAATACCCGACCCATTAGGGTTTGGGACGGGTTTGGGATTTCTAATATACCCGATTACCCGACCCGATTACCCGATAACAAAAACCCATTTACCCGATTATATGCCCGATGTACCCGTTATAGCTTATTATATTATATATATATATACTAACTATATTCCAAACATATTATTTGTCGAAACTTGTTTATGCTAATTATTTGGGATATATTATCTTTATGGTAATCATCTTTGTAATCAATTAGTTATATTTTGTCAAAACCCGGCGGGTTTTGAGCCGGGTATACCCGACGGGTATTATATCAAAACCCGATATGAAACCCGAAACCCGATGGGAAAACCCGAAACCCGACGGGTAATTACCCGATTAAAACCCGACGGATTTGGGACGGGTTTGGGATTGACTTTACTAACCGGGTATGGGTTTGGGAATACCTAAACCCGAACCAAACCCGACCCATTATCATCCCTAATATCCTGGAAGATTAATCAACACTTTACAATTAGGGTAACATGTGTAAAAAAATATTCATTGTTTTTCTACATATTATTGCTTGTATGCAACTATGCATATTATTGCTTATATTGCTTGTATGTAAACATCTTTTAATTTTAAAATTTATACAAAAGATAAACTCTAAAAGTTTATTATATTTTAAAGTAAGTACTAAATTTTAATGTATGATAAATGATAGCTATAAATTAAGTTTGATACTTCTGTGTAGTTAATTGTCCTTATGGTTAGTATGATTGTCCTACTTTAATTCAGAGAGAGCATTTTTAGTGTTCATGTATAGACTGTCAATTAATTTAAAGAAAAAGGAGATAATTTCTGTGGAAGAAGATAAATTAAAAACTGTATATTTACCTACATAAAGTACTATTACCTCTCTAAATCATATTCTAGCTGAGTGCAATTAGGTGCATGCATTATGTATTAAGGTGCTTTAATTCGATCATGGTGGGGCTTCTAACTTCTTTCACAAAGGACAATAGTACTCACGCAACTACGGTTCTTTTAGGATGTTCAACGAATAGAAAGATGACGCATTTGTTGTGAATTAACCACTTTATTTTTCACCGTAAAAATACTTGGAGCGAAAACTTTTTGTGGGATATTTCTTCCACCCAAATACTTTCAATTGGGACGTTCAAAATCCGTTGATATATTTGAGATCTAACATTTATTATAATTCAAAATCTCTCCTGTTTGTGAATGATGTGAGGTTTGATTTGTATGGTGTCACAATCCTAATAAGGTTTCCCACTAAATATGTTATTATTGTAGCATCTCACTTATCATACCAATCAAAATTGTTTTCTTTACAGTCTACTTAGGCGAGCTTTTGATGGAATCTGTATCATGTATAAGAATAAGAATGTGCGATTGGGTTAGAAACCCAACTTTCTCTTGTCGATAATTGCCTAGTTTGTCTTTTACAAAAGAGGTAAACTGAGTTTTTCGTCCATGTGGTTTGTCCAAATTTGGGATTTTAGTTCAATAGTTTTAAATTTGTGATTTTCGTTTATATGGTTTCATTTTACTTGCAATTAAACCCAAATTCACTGATCCCGTTAAGTTTGGTTGTTAAAAACCCATCAGTGTGCCCCTCACGTGAGGGGCAATTTTGTCCTTTTTCGCCCCAAATACAGCCCAACCCCTCACGTGAGGGGGCTTGCGAATTATGAGTGGGGTTTATTTTGAGAGAAGAATGACAAAATTGCCCCTCACGTAAGGGCATGTTGATGGGTTCGACCAGACTTAACGAAGTTAGTGATTATTTCGGGTTTAATTGCTAGTAAATTGAAACCACGGGGAAGAAATTCGCAAAATTAAAAAATATTGTACTAAAACGCTGATTTGGACAAATCACAGAAACAAAAACCACAGTTTACTCTTTTCAAAATTCAAAGAACATGTTGGGGATTTATTATTTACTAAAACAAAAGCCCAAGAATAATATATGATTTATTACTGAGGCCCGTGTATTACACGGATAATTGATGAAAATTTTAAACTTTAGCCATTAAGTGAATTACAGTCAACAAAATGATCATGTATTGTTAATACAATTACAATTTATATGAAAATTATAGAAATTACATAACTAAGATTACACAAATATGTTACAAATAAGTACTTCGTAAAACATTCCTTGTATACTACATTTGTGATTGGTTGGTATTGGTTGGTATACATCGTTTATCAAAAATCAAAATCTTTAGTCTATGTCTGCTTATAACTCTTTATAAGGTAATATATGTCCGCTTATAACTCTTGATATAGCCATGTATAGTTGTTTGTGTGACAAATAAGGTTATTCAAGTACATACCGCAACTCTAGATAAATTATAATATATATCCATGAAACTAACAAAAAAATATTCATACACATAAAATAGCATACCTTTTGATCAATTAATATATACGATGTCATTTGAGACCATTTGCTTATGTTTATAAAAAAAAACATGATTATCTCAAAAAATAGATTACCTGAACTTTGATGATATAATCATCCTTAGAATTTTTAGAATCTGAAATTGATTGATCATGATAAATTATTTGTTGTTGTTAATACTCTGCATATGACAGATTTTAATTAATTTTATATATTAAAATTAACAATTATATAATCAAGAAACATATAAAACCCAAAATTTAAATATAACAAAATGATTTGTTTCATTTCATATGAATGGAAAATGACAAATACATACTAACCTTAAAGCCATGTTCAAATAACAGTTTTTGTTATTTTTAAACAAAAATTTGTGTATAGCTTTATTATTTTGAATATAAACTATAATAGATACTTTAATTATGTACTACCCAACAGGTAACACTAAAATAACCTCAAATCATTGTATTTGTCTAAAAATAAAATTATGAAGTTAATATAATATTGAAATGATTTAAATAACTGATGAAAACGATATTATTGGTTTTCATATCCTAAATAATTTTTGGAAAGTGAAAATAGTGGAAATGGATTGAAACAGATTTTTTTGTTTAAAAAATTTGAATGCTTTTAATTAAGTAATTTGTCTTATAAGGCATATTAAATTAAATATATTTGAATGTATAAAAAAAGTATAAATCAAGTCATAAACTTTATGTTTCTAGGGCATTTTTGTCTTGAGTTATGAAAGAAAATGTTGAAAACTAAATATTGATCTTCTTGTTACTATCTTTTTATACTACACAAAAAGTCATATAACTAAATGATAGATAGTTCATATAGTAAATCGTTATTCATATAGATTATAATTAAAATATTCAACTTCAATGATTTAATGCTAAACACCGAGATATATATATATATAAAGTGTATTCTTCATGTTTGCAGTATTTATATAAAATGGTTGGAGAAAATTAAGAAAATACACATTTTTCTGAGTTCAAATACATATGAGAAAATTTTAAATCCAACTTTGACACCAATCTTATATAAAAAATTATGCATTAATACTCAAATCCCAGTTTAAAAACAAGTTATAGTTTACCTTGATTTTAATTACCTATGATTTTAAAATTTTATTCTAATAGGTATGCAACTTCAATTTTGATATTTTCTAATTTTATTATCTTTCACCATTAATGTTAATGAATGAATCGAATAGGATTTACATTTCAAAAAAAATAAACTTCAATTCATATATTGAAATAACTTAAAATATAAGGATCAATATTGAAATGTTGAAAAAAAATAAAGAGAACTATAAGAGTGACAAATATGGGTAGTTATTTATTAGAATAGATAGAGACAAAAACCACAGTTTAAAATTCAAAGAACATGTTGGGGATTTATTATTCACTAAAACAGAAGCCCAAGAATAATATATGATTTATTATTTTTAAATGGAGGCTCTAAGTCTTTTTAGGGCCCAGAGAATGTGAAAAAATGGGCCGGTCCTGATTAATACATTGCATACAAGCATACAACTGCTTATTTTAGTTCTTGTGATTCTCAATATAACTATAGCTTCAAAAGAATGTACCCTTGTAGAGGTGTACAAATCGGGTTTTTTAAATACTCGGGTTCGGGTATGGAACCAGGTTCGGGTATGACCGAATATTGGAAAATCGGGTATTGGTAAAAACCGGGCCGGGTTCGGGTCTGGGTATTGCCTCTAAAAACCATACCCTGTGCATCGGGTTCGGGTAGGGTATGGAACCGAGTATTTTAAAACCGGGTATTTGAATACCCTATTTTCGAGCATTGAAAAAACCCTATTTGTGTGTTTTTTCGGGCTTTTTTCCGGGTATTTTTCGGGTAGAGATTGGATTTTTTAAAATGTTGTACTTTTTAGAGGTATTTTTTGAGTATCTTAAGGTATTTTGTCCGGTATACATCGGGTATTTGAAATACCCGGTCTCGGGTTTTGGAAATACCCCGTTCCGGGTATGGAACGGGTTCGGGTTTTCAGGTATTACCGGGTACAAATCGGGTCCGGTTCGGGTTTTAGTACCGAAATGCATACCCTATCCGTACCCTACGGGTAGGGTCGGGTACGGTTCGGGTATTAAAAACCCGGGTATTAAAAAAACCGGTTCCGGGTTTTTATTTCGGGTTTTTTGTGCACCTCTATATCCTTGTATTGTGAAACGTTAAATAATTTTTTTAAAACAACTCAAATTTTTCCAACTTAAAATCTCTCAAACCTTTGCATTTACAAGGATTTGAACCCACCACCTCATTTTTTTTATGAGCAACAAAGAATAAGCGAGTAACTGCAACAAAAACCTCTCTTTTATTTAAACCTGAAACTCATTTAAACAAAACAATAACTAATAATGTCTGCTTAATGAACTTATATGTTTAACACCTAGGGGTGGCAAGCGTCGGGTACTCGTGTTAACAAGACCATATATTTATTAATGTCAAATGCATAAACCCTAATCGGACACACTTACAAATTGCGACCACTTGACCCATGTAGCATGCTCATCTAAACTAACCGGTTTGATGAGTTGTATATGAGTTGACTTATTGTAATCAAGTTGTAAATGGGTTAAAGGGGGTCGTACAACGGGTTAATTTCTGACTTATAACTTTAGGTTTTTAATTAACCTTCCATCTTGAAAGTTATATGACATGCATCATGCAACCTAGAGGCGCACAAAAAACCCAAACCCAGAACCGGACCGAACAAAATACCCGGAACCGGTTTTTTAATACTCGGGCTTTTAATATCCGAACTCGTAGTTGGCCAAAAATCCGTAGGGTACGGATATAGTATGTATTTCAGTACTAAAACTCGTACCCAAAACCAAACCCAATTTATACCCGGTAACACCCGAAAACCGAAATCAATTCTATACCCGAAACCGATATTTGGAAAAAACCAATTTCTGCACCTCTAATGCAACCTAATCAGAAAAAAATCAAAAAAATTTTAGGCCCAAAATGTCTGACCCATCATAACATGATCCAAGATGGGTTGACCCATTTAAAAATCAAAACCATACCACATATATAATATCTTCACAGCCATAGGATGTAATTAAATATAGCGAGGCAACATTTAGATACCGTACACCGCAACACACTGGAACTCCATCTTGCATTTGTAATTTGAAATAACTCTCCCTCTCTCTCTTTAGTTGGCTTAGGATGATAAATAGTGAATCCGCAAATGTGAAGATCTAAAATTATTCACTATTCATTCTCACCGTCGGTATAATTTAACTAAAAATTATCATTCATTAAAGTTATTTCTCTTTCATTTAATAAAAATTTCATGTCCCATTCTTCATCTTTATCTCCATATTGTTTTCTATTAGTTATATAATTTTACTAACAAGGTTATGTGTAATCGTTTAGTTGGTTTCTGATTATGAACAGTGAATCCTCAAATATAAAGATCTAAAATAATTGAGAAAGCTTCACGATGTGGTTCATGAGAAGTGACACCTCTTGTGAATTGGCGATTTGCAACTTGCAAGTGACTGAAGAAGCCTCGAACCAATCGGGATTTCAAAATAGAAAATTAAAAGCGTCATTTTTCTCTTGAGAACGAACTGAATGTCTTGATGTTCACCTAATTGGTTAGATTATTATAAGTATTCATAAATGGCGACAATTGCCTAGTTTGTCTTTTATAAAAGAGTAAACTGCGTTTTTTGTCCATGTGGTTTGTCCAAATTTGCGATTTTAGTTCAATAGTTTTAAATTTGCGATTTTCGTCCATGTGGTTTCATTTTACTTGCAATTAAACCCGAATTCACTAACCCCGTTAAGTTGGTTATAACCCATCAGTGTGCCCCTCACGTGAGGGGCAATTTTGTCCTTTTTCTCCCCAAATACAACCCAACCCCTCACGTGAGGGGGCTTGCGAATTAGGAGTGGGGTTTATTTTGAGAGAAGAATGACAAAATTGCCCCTCACGTAAGGGGCATGCTGATGAGTTTAATGATGAGACTTAACGAGGTTAGTGAATTCGGGTTTAATTGCAAGTAAATTGAAACCATAGAGAAGAAATTCGCAAAATTAAAAAATATTGTACTAAAACCGTTGATTTGGACAAATCACAGAGAGAAAAACCGCAGTTTACTCTTTTCGTAATTCAAAGAACATGTTGGGGATTTATTATTTACTAAACAGAAGCCCAAGAATAATATATGATTTATCTCTACTATATATAATGTATGAGTGAATGACCTTTTAAATTTTAAGAGGTACAATAACTATTGCATAAATTACTATCTTTAATGTATACAAATTTAAAAATGTAAAGGTAATATAGTATTTAGGCATCTTGAACGGTTAAAATATTTAGTTTAGAAAATAATTACAATTATGATCCTTTAACTTTAACAAAACTTTGTTAATTTATGAAGTAGTTACAAATAAACCCGTTAACTTAACCCATTTACTTGACATATTCATTTAAAATTTGTATTTCTTCTATATCTTTTAATATATTATGTTTTAAAAATACCCGACCCATTGCAACGTGCTTAAATTTGTCGACGTTTCAGTGTAAATTTTATTTTATTTTGAGATGTTTATGATAATGTACAAGTCAATTAAGCATAAGAGTACAACTCATATATGCACTTATAAACCTAAAATATAATTACAAATTTAACCCTTCAATTATAATTCACTTTTGTAAGTTTAATTTATAATTACCTTTCCACTCCCTTAAGTTTACCTATATATTCATCTATATTTATTTTTTTCTTTGTTTTTCTTTTATATATTTGAATATATAAATTTTAATAAATTTCAACCTTACAATCACGATGTGTTTATTTTTGTTGACGTTACGATGTAAGATTTACCAAATATAGATGTGCATGGTATACAACCAAATTTATTTCGTGTCACTTTAAAAATAAGTATAAATTTTGGTGAGTTTCGATCATATTTTAAATATATTTTGTTGTTTTGGGTCAATGATCAAGGACTTTGATAGGTCAAAACGAGTTCGAGTTATCACGAGTTGTAAGTCAAATGAGTTTAGGCCATTATAAAAAAGTTTAACATTTTGTTCAGGTCAAAGCGGGTTCTAAGTAAAATGAGTTTGGCCATTTAAAAAAACTAACAATTTTGGTTATGGTTAAACCATGTTATGAGCCTATCGAATTCACGTCATTTTTTTTTAAAAAAATTGGTTTTGGTTTGCATCAAAACAGTTATATACAAAATGAATTTGGGTCATTTAAAAAAATATCAGTTTTAGCTCCGGGTGTACATTAAACTTACCCGTATATTCACCTATAATTTCTTTTTTTCTTTGTTTTTCTTTTATATATTTGAATATATAAATTTTAATAAATTTCAACATTACAATCACGGGTTGTAAGCCAAATGGGTTTAGGTTATTATATAAAAAAAGTTTAAAACTTTGTTCATGTCAAAACGGGTGCTAAGTAAAATGAGTTCGTGCCATTTAAAAAACTAACAATTTTGGTTATGGTTAAATCATGTTATCAGCCTATCGAATTCAAGTCATTTATAAAAAATGGTTTTGGTTTGCGTCAAAATAGTTATATGCAAAACGAATTTGGGTCACTTAAAAAATATCAATTTTGACTCTAGGTGGACATTAAGTTTACCCGTATATTAATATATATTTTCTTTTTTCTTTGTTTTTCTTTTATGTATTTGAATATATAAATTTTAATAAATTTCAACCTTATAATCACGAGTTGTAATCCAAATGAGTTTTGGTTATTATAAAAAAATTTAAAACTTTGTTCAGGTCAAAATGGGTGCTAAGTAAAATGAGTTCGGGCTATTTAAAAAAACTAACAATTTTGGTTACGATTAAACCATGTTATGAGCATATCGAATTCAAGTCATCTGTAATAAATTTTTGGTTTTGGTTTGCATCTAAACAGTCATATGCAAAATGAATTGGGTCATTTAAAAAATATCAACTTTGGCTCTGGGTGGACATTAATCTTTGGTCGTTTACGAAGATTGCAAACACGATTCTTGGGAAAGTTGATTTCAGGGGGTGATCTGTATCTACGGTGTAAGTGTGGGGCCACGTGCGCACAGTGAATCCCATGGAAGAAAAAATATTGATCCGTCACTGGTTGATGTTTCATTTACACACACAAGTTTTATTGTCTACTATGTTTTTAAGAGAGATACCCATATAGTATTATTGTACTTTATGTTATCTCATTTTAAAGGTTTTTGAGAGTTTAACTCATTCCTATATTTATTTACGAATGTTAACACAATGGCTATAGTCACTCAATTGGTATAGAAAAATAAGTTACCTTTGATTATTTGTTCAAGCAAGAACTTGTTTTTTTAGTCATTTGTTAATATTGGTTTGCTATTTGTTATCTTTATGATCAGATCATTACATGTCTTGTAACTATTAAAAATCGTTTAAACATATTATCATCGTCGCAGCATCGCGCTGGTTTACTGCTAGTTATTTTTAAATGGAGACTCATTCTTTTTAGGGCCCAGAGAATGTGAAAAAATGGGCCGGTCCTGATTAATACATTGCATACAAGCATACAACTGCTTATTTAGTTCTTGTGATTCTCAATATAACTATAGCTTTAAAAGAATGTACCCTTGTATTGTGAAACGTTAAATAATTTTTTTTAAACAACAAAAATTTTTCCAACTTAAAATCCCTCAAACCTTTGCGTTTACAAGGATTTGAACCCACCACCTCATTTTTTTATGAGCAACAAAGAATAAGCGAGTAACTGCAACAAGAACCTCTCTTTTATTTAAACCTGAAACTCATTTAAACAAAACAATAACCAATAATGTCTGCTTAATGAACTTATATGTTTAACACCTAGGGTTGGCAAGCGTCGGGTACTCGGGTTGATGGGTTAAAGTGATGAACCTAAACAAGACCATATATTTATTAATGTCAAATGCATCAACCCTAATCGGACACACTTACAAATTTCGACCACTTGATCCATTTAGCATGTTCATCTAAACTAACCGGTTTGATGAGTTGTATATGAGTCGACTTATTGTAATCAAGTTGCAAATGGGTTAAAGGGGCTCGTACAATGGGTTAATTTCTGACTTATAATATATATTTTTCAACTTAAGTTTTTTAATTAACCTTCCATCTTGAAAGTTATATGACATGCATCATGCAACATTGCAACCTAATCAGAAAAAAATCATAAAAAATTTTAGGCCCAAAATGTCTGACCCATGATAACATGATCCAAGATGGGTTGACCCATTTAAAAATCAAAACCATTCAAGATATCTTCACAGCCATAGGATGTAAATATAGTGAGGCAACATTAAGATCCCGTACACCGCAACACACTGGAACCCCATCTTGCACTTGTAATTTGAAATAACTCTCCCTCTCTCTCTCTTAAAAGAGACGTTATATTCATTTTTGGCATTTTCTTAAATTCAATTCTTAAACCAATTTCATTAAAATAACAAAAAAATAAATTAAATGAATAATTAATTTGCCGATTTTAAGCTATTTGATTTTGATATCCACACCCATTTAAAGCTTCTAGCTTTAAAACCCATTTGAGCCTTCTTTTTCTCTTTCTTGAATAACGTTACAATTTCTTTCAAAAACCTCTGCAAGTTCTAATCTTTTTACAGAATTCGAAGCTTCGAGGTCTTCCAGAGCTTAATTAACAAAACCCATTTGCCGATTTCGTCTTTTGGTAAAGTTATCAGCTAAGGGTTTTGTCAATTTGTGTAAGTTGACGACTGTTTATGTGATAAAGCTTTGATTTTTTATGCGATTTTAGTTATGTTTATACGAATTGGATCTGGGTTTGTGCTTGTTTGATGGTTTTGTGAATCTTTTGTTGTGGGTTTTGATTATTATAAGCTGAATTGATTTATTGAAGTTTTTTCTAGGGTTTCAATTTTATGTTTGATCTTGATTATAAGTTGAAAATTATGAAGTCAAATGTGATTCATCATTGTTCATTCATGTGATTGCTAGTTATATTTGCTGTTAGTTTGACTGTATATGTTAAGTATAAAGTCAAAGGTGAAGTCTTTGAATGTGTATGACTTCAAATTTGAATCAAAATGTTGTAAATTTTTGCATTTTTATTCTTGTTGGTTAGTTTAATTCGATAGTTCGTAGGATGTTCGACCTTAAATTACATAAATTTTATTAATTTTTTTAATTTATGAAAAATTGTCCAACATTTATTTGATGAAAGTAAACACATTATTGAAATTCACAGATGGACTTTGATTCTGGTTCGAAGCTTTATATATAGTCAACTTTAAATCCTACATTAAACTATGGGCGGTCAAAAACACGGGTCAAAGGGTGGCGGTTATGTTGGCGGTTTTCTCCATCTATTCGATTGGAATGCGAAGTCTCGAAAGAAGTTATTCTCAAGCAAGTCTGAATCACCAGGTATATAACGGGCCAGTTAATGGTCAAACCACGCAAGTTTGACCTGAAACACATTTTCCACTTCATTTTTTTAGCTTTTAATAAATACATATTTTGTAATTCCGTGCAGAACAACCGAAGCAAACAAAGAGAACTGATGGCAATATGCCCATGACCCGTTTCAATATGGTACATACTTTTTATCTTTCGTATCTCAGTTTTGACTTTAGTAATGAAATGTTTGACCTTAGAAGTCAAAGTCAACTCTTGTATACAGATGGAAGAAGATGACATGATACGCGATTACAGTTGTGCAACTTCAGTAACAGATGAAGATGGTTATGGAACGAAAGCTCCCGGGGTCGTTGCACGCCTTATGGGATTAGATTCATTACCGATCGCTAATTTCTCCGACACGTATTCGAACCCGTCTTTTGACTCACAGTCTCTTAAAGGTTCATCTACAAATAATATTAGGGAAGACCCGGAACTAGAAATGATTGATAGTCAAATGGAGACCGTTTTTCGAGCTACAGAAGTCAGGCCTCAGAAGATGTTGACCAGTAGAGCGATCGAGAAGTTTCAAACAGAAACTTTACCGCCAAAATCAGCTAAACCGATCCCGATCACACGCAACAAGCTGTTATCTCCTATTAAAACCTCGGGATTCGTTTCGTCGAATAATCCCGCTAGGATAATGGAAGCTGCGTCAAAGATACCGATTGTCAGGTCAACATCACCATCACCGTCATCATCATCCACGGTCCCGTTCAGGGTCAAAGTTTCTAGAGATAAAGTAGAGAATTCAACCCGAAAACCCAATATTCCCGAGCCTGCTCGGAAGCCATCGGAGTCAAATGTCAAGAATCTCAAAAGCCAAAACCTGGAACCGAAAAAGTCAGTATCGTTAGCATTTCAAGCTAAGGCTAACGTGCAAAAGCGTGATGGGTTGACCCACCGAGCCCAGCCCGTTAGAACTCAGTCAAATACCGAAAGAAACCCACAAAAGAATGCCGTTTCTTCGAATGTTTTAAAGCAGAACAATCAGAAACAGAATAGCTTAGTTGACCGGGGAAAGTCAACCCCGAAACCTTCAAACGTTGGTCCACAGGCAAGAAAGCCCGCTTTACAGAAATCGAGCCATAAAAAGGAACCTTACTCCACTGCCCGAAAAAAACGAGCTATAGAAGACAGTGATCGTAATAACAACAGCAACAATAATAATGGTGTTCGGGAACGAGGTTTTAGAAGTAACAGAAGTGATGTTGTTTCGTTTACTTTCACAGCTCCGATTGCATGCCCGGGGATCTCTAACAACGCGGTTTTTAATGGTCAAAGTAAAAACGCACCCGGTTTGACCAATAATGATTCAAACTCATCATCGTTGACTAGTAATGCTATTACAGGCGATGCATTAAGTACCCTTTTGGAGCAAAAACTGCGGGAATTAACGGGTAGTCCCGCCTCGGTTTCTCAAGATTCTAGTTATGGGTTTTCTGCAATTAATCCGGTATGTTAACACGACCTTAGTCTTGTTATGTCATGTTATGTAGGTTCGGTTCGTGTAGTTTATTATGATTAATTTGATCTTTTCTGTTGTTTCAGGACCCGGATCTAATGAACACAGATGATTCAAGTTACGGGTTGTCCGTTAACGAGCCTCGAGAACACGACTACGCGTATCGGAAATATCTTTTCGGTAGAGAACCGAGCCCGGACTCGGGGCTCGAACCGTCACCGTCTTTCATCACCGAAAGCTGTAATTCTTCCGACACTGCCGCTAGTTGCAAACAGGATTCGGCCTCGGTTCAAGCTCGTGAGCTAACCGCTGCAAAATTGTTAACAAACCCGACCCCGATGGATGTCGATACCGAGTTATTAGACTCGGCTTGTTCCATTACAACAGTTACCAAATGGGAATCCGATTACGTGAAGGACGTGCTTGCGGATATTGAAACTATGTTTGTTGATTTCACGATTGGTAAGTCTCGGAAGATTGTGAATCCGCGTGTGTTTGATCAGTTAGAGTTGGGTAGGGTCAATGAGGAAGTAGTTAAGTTAAGGCGTGAGCTCGTGTTCAATTGTGTGAGTGAGTGTGTGGAGACGAGGTGCAGGGTGTGGGCTAACGCGCTAGCCACGGTTAAAAGACCGGACAAGTTGGCTCGGGAAGTGTATGAAGAGATTGTGGGGTGGGAAGATATGAAGGATAGTATGGTTGATGAGCTTGTTGATAAGGATATGAGCGGTTCGGGTTATAAAAAGTGGCTTGATTTTGATGTTGAAGGGTTTGAAATCGGGTTCGAGATCGAGGCCCTGTTGATTGATTCTTTGATTAATGAAGTAGTTGATGACATCTTGGTTCTCTAGCTGTTTTATCATAGTTTGAAGGTGTAATGAACTGAACTTGTAGAATATTTTTTGAATGATATTTTTTTTCTATAATGGATGAATCTAAATGGTTATTTTTTTGTTTCATATTTCCCAACGGCTGTTATTCTAACTTTTTTATGTATATGTTTTAATTAATATACAACCGTACCCAGTAAATTTCACCCATTGCGAAGTTATTGCAAGAAGTCTAAACAAGAGAAGCAAGTTCAGATGACGCGTCTTCGTCTAGGACTACAAATACGCGTATTTTTTACTTTTTCTCAACATTTGCTCAAACTATGTTACTTGATTTTCAAGATACTACAAGTTCAAGCAAGCCTTCTCTTGTCACCTTGTGCATGCTTACTTATTCGAGAATCTAATATTTGGTGATGAGGTGTTTAGGATAAAGTTTCGGATATGAACAGACCCTTTCCATATTTTCGATTCTTTAAATGCTAGAGTGAACGAGTCTTACGAATTTACTAAAGTGCACATTTGCGTTAGGTCAACTAGCATACGGGACAATTTTTTAAGCGAATGATGGGTGCTTGTTTATGTCCGAAAGAAGTTCATGTGAAAGTCTACCAAACCTTTGTGAATTGTGATGATATTGTTCAGTTGTATAGAGGATTTATGGTTTTGGCATGCATTCTTTGGTGTCGTCTGTTCCAACATGGATCCGCACCAAAGCGTTCATTAAGGTAAACGACGTACAATACAAGCATGAGTATTAACTTACTAAAGAGAGAGGCTGTAGTTGGGCAATTATTGTGAAAATATGTACCCGAAACTAAACGAAAAGGGTTCAAAATAACACAAGCAGCAGCAAGAAAGGACATGAAACGAGCTTTTGATGTCCATGTTTAGACTTCTTGCACGAGCAATGAATCATGCTAGAATTAGAAATATGTTGTACGGTTGCATTATATAAGACAAAGAACAGAAGGGTAGAAGGTACTCTGAAATCATTTGTGCCGCTCGTTACAAATCCGAGTTTCAGTAGCTCCTATTATAAACAATTATCAAGTAACAACTAACAAAAGTAGTTATGGTGTTTTAGAACATTCACTTAAGTCCCTATAGTATTCCTGAGGCCCTACGGATTAGTACCACAACAGTTTACAGCAAAGAAGAGCAATGACTGCAGTGGCACAAGGTGTCTCAGCACGGCCTGTTACATTATTCATCAGTGTATTCAGGAGGCGTGTGAAGTTGACCACTCTTGGTCAACCTATAAGACTTGATTCACTGCTGTTACATTATTCATCAGTGTATTCAGGAAGCGCGTGGAGTTGACCACTCACGGTCAACCTATAAGACTTGATTCACAGCTGTTACATTATTCGTCAGTGTATTCAGGAGGCGCGTGGAGTTGACCACTCTCGGTCAACCTATAAGACTTTATTCACAGCTGTTGTATATCTGCAATGAACCAAAAATATGATTAATTTATTATCTCCAGGAAAATAAACGAACTTTTCTTTGGGTCAAAGCAGTATCAAACATAATATGGTTTGACTTCCTAATTCAATAGTAATTTCCGCAGTCTATTGGAGTTCAAAATCTAATATTTTAAGTAATCATGAAAATTTAAAAATTATATACAACTTTGGAACATAATTGTTAGGACAAATATGCATCTTTCCTGCTAATAATGTAACAATTTAGCATATAGATTATGCAAATTAATAATAAGTCATGTACTGACTGTCAAAACAGCACTTACATGTTTCTCACTGAAACGTTGAAGCGCCTTCACAAATCACGACAACCTCATGAAATTCATCACCACTAGTCCACTACAACTGCCGCCAGTCACCGCCACATCACCACCATCATCTCCCGCTCCACCCAAACAACCAATTTCATCAAAAAAAATCTTGATCAAAATTTCAAAACTGGTCCATCAAAGGGTACCTAATTTGAAGCAGAAAGATAACAAGGAAAACAACAATATTGAATTTTTCGTGAATGTCATTATAATATTGAGATCGGTTTTAACACAATCCCCCTTTCTTTATACTTGAGAAAGATATCCCGAGCCTCAATGAACCTACCGGACCGAACTAATGCATCAATAAACAAATTACAAGTAAACCAATCCGGGCTACATCCATTAACCTCCATTGACTGAAACAAATCTTTAGCTTCTGTAAATCTCCCCAAATCACACAACATCTTAATAAAAGCACTATAAGTGAAATTATCAGGAGTCAAACCTAAAGTCAACATTGTCACAAGTACCCTTTGTGCCTTCTCGACTTCCTTTACCCTACAAAAGTTCTCAATCAAAGCATTGAATGTAAACACATCCGGTTTCACCCCGTTGACTTTCATTGACTTGATCAACGCCTTTTCTTTTGAAACATCATCAGCGATGCATAATGCACGGATCAAAATATTGTAAGTTATACTGTTTGGACGAACACCCCAACCGATCATCTCGTGCAGACAATCAAACGCGTCGTCAATTTGGTGGGTCCTACAAAGACCATAGATTATAGAACCGAAAGTATATGTGTCGGGCTTTAAAGCATGGTTTAAAAGCATCTTAACAAGCTCTCGGGATTGGCGCATATCGCCAGTCTTGCAGTGATACGATAATAACGTGTTGAAAGTAACAAGATTTGGAGAAATGTGACTTTGAATCATATCTAGAAATGTTTTCATAGCCTTATCAATCATACCCGTCTTGCAAAAAGTATCGATTATCATGTTATACGAGACCACGTTCGTTAAAAGTCCGTTTTCAATAATATGATTTACATATCGATTGCCCTCCTCTAATTTCCCCTTCTTGTATAAAGACTCCACCAAAAGAACATAAGTACTGAATCCAAGATATACACGACTCTCAATCAAACCATCAACAATATCACACGCTTCTGTGATATTAAATCCCTTAAGTAAACATGTGATAGCGACGTTTAACGTCATTGTATCGGGAATATAGCCTCGATTCATGATTTTCTTCAGGAAAATAACAATTTCTTTACACATATTATTGCTTGAAAGACAAAGCAAGACCGACTCACACATTGCTACACGCAAGACGCGATCTTTTTCCACAAAATCTGATAATAATCTAAAAGCCTCGAGCGGATTAACATTATGAAAGACACCATTAACCAATGACCTAAACGTCGCATCATTCGGCTTCACATTACTCTCTTTCATTCTCTCAAAAACATTAAGCGCGTCCTTAATTCTTTTCGCATTACAATATCCAACAACAAGTATCGTATACGTGAACACGTTCGGCTTATATCCCAACTCTTGCATTTGTTTCACTAATCTTAAACCTTCATCCACAACTCCACCTTTACACACCCCATGAATCAAGAAATTATACGTAAACCGATCCGGTTTACATCTATCCGCCTTCATTTGTTGAAACTTCAAATACGCCAAATCAACCGCATTCGATTTAACCAATGCATCAATAACTGCATTATACAATCTAGTACTAGGATTAATCCCTAACAACGAAATCTGATCGAAAAGTTGAGCACAATATTTAGCTAAACCTAATCTCCCCCAACTACTAATCAAAACACAAAGTGAATCCTCAGTAACACAACACCCAGAAGCATTAACAAGATTAACAAACTCCTTAGTCAACAAAACCGGGCCTTTTCGATAAAGGGTATTCGCTAAAACCCCTCGAATCGATTGACTCTTTGCGAATAACGGGTTGATATTCGAAACCCACAAATAAAATAGTAAAACTTGAAATGGGTTTTCGTGATTTTGCAATACGCTGACTATAAGTCTAGGGTTTAAGGTAAATTTGGTGGTTTGAGCTCGTGGGTTAGGAGTAAGTACCAGTCTTTTCTTGAAAGGATTTGGGTAATGTAGTGGTGGTCTATGGGTTTGTTAATTGGGGGTTTTGATTGAGGATTGAGTGAAGAAAATTTACCTGGTTTGGTGAAATTAGAAGAAGTGGGATTGGGTTGAATAATTGTTGATTGAGATTGAATTTGGGGTTTTGGTGTAATTGGAATTTGATTTGGGATTTGTTCAGCCCTGGAAGCAAGAGCAGAAAGACGTCTCATACTTTGAAAGAAACAAATTGAGGAAGAGGTTACTTGATACTCATGGTTTGAAAGTTGAAAGTGTAATCAACTGGACTTGTGGAGTGTTAATTTGATTAATTTGAATTCATTATATTGAATGGGCTCAGGGATGAGTTTGGGATTGTATCGGTATCAATTGGTACCAATTTTAAAAATATTGTTTCTGAAAACTTGAAATACCAGTATCGGTATTGAAATGTTTGGTTCGATACCGGTATTTCGTGCAAAATTCGGGAAATAATGGTACCGTATTGACACCGAAAACTCAAACTTGGTATCGATTCAATACCGAAGGTACCATATCGGTACCGAAAACGCTCATCCTTAAATGGTAGTTTATTGTGGTGGTGGTGGACTCAGGAAATTTTCGAGTTCAGGTTGAGATCATTTGGATTGAATCGGTCGTTTAGGTTTTTGGAGTTTTTTAGACTTGTTGAGATGGTCTAATGGAGGGTGAGCCTACGTGGCTGACGACGGATGGTGCGGTATTTTTGTGACTGAGAGCCTGCATGATTCACTCTACCTTGTCGCTCACTATACATAACACATGTTCCTAAGGTTCATTGTGTATAAAGGCTTTATCCCTTGATTCTTTCTTGGTCCAATGATTCCAAATGTATACTAGTTTACATTTGAAAAAATGTCAATGTTTGGGTAAACGGATTCACAAGCAAAATGGATTCCATTTTTGTATTCTAAAGCATCTAAATATTTTTATCATTTACGTTTTTAATAAGGCTTGTTATTATGGGTTAACGTCTAAACGCCATTTTGGCCACATCACCATATTTATCGGCACCAAACCATGACAGGCAACCAAAGGGCTCCAAGAGGCCCATTACGGCTCAAAATAATGGGATCCACCCCATTTCAACTAGTCACATTCTTTTGAGTTTTTTTTAAATGCTCATTATCTAGTTAAATCACAATGCGATTATTAGTGGGTAGGTTAGTTAGAGTCCGTTGTGTACATGACAATGATGTGGTGTTAATGTGGTGTTTTAAATAGTTTTGCTAGTTATATAACACATAGCCTAAGGGTCATTAGGGGTAACACTTTAGGGCATTAATCAAGCCAGGTTGGATCCATCTTCGCACATTATAGCTTGGCCAACAAACTGCCCTTTCAATTGTGGAATGCAACACGCCTCCGTCCTTCACACCCCTCTCTGGCACGGTGTAACACTGGCCAAACTCCCTCCAAGCCCCAAAAGTGATGCCACGTTTGTGGCTGAATAGGCACCCTTTATGCCTAGGGCACAGAGCACTACATATGCCCTCAGCAAATCTCGGTTTTTTTTTCGTGTTCTCAAATTTAAAGTAGATTTCATTTGAAATACCAATATACGTATAAACAGATTATTTATACTGAATTTTTTGCAAGCAGAAGTTCCATTTTTCTATTCAAAGTCTTTTAAGCTTTAGTTTCTTTTTACAATATTCTAAATATTATCCAAACCAAGCAATCCCTGGATATTATAGAACCAAGAGAATACTACCAATTCATCCTTCAATTTGAACTCTTATTATTATTTATTAAAAACAAAAAAAAAACAAGAAAAGAAAAACCAAACTTCATAATTCATATTGCAATATTGGCATGTATATCATGCATTAAAACTTGTACATTACACATTAGTCCAACACCGAAAGAAAAGTCGTATCCTTAACTTATGGGTCGCTAGCAACTCCCAACATACTTTTATTTACTTTCAACACTTCTTAATCTGATATTAACAAATTCAGGAAACAAGAATTCAAATTAAATTAAATATATTTACATATAATTAAGATATATAATTTTTTGCTTAGAAACTCACATGGTTGTTTCCTCCTGATATACAAGCAGGTCGTCTCGGGGGCAAGTGTTGACGAGGTGTTCTCTGTATTCAAACCAACAATGTTTTTAGCTAAACAAATGGTTTATAGCGTGTTCCTTCGTCTTGCTTTAACTATGATACATAACACGTTTATGTAACCGGTATATCTAACTAAAACTTTTAAGATACCTCTAGTTTGGGCCTCAAGGTCTCAATGTCAGTTGTCGATTTCTCATTTATTCCTGCACCTTGCTGTTGATCAAATGAGAGAAAAGATTATTAGTTTGAACTAAGGCCCATTGTCATGCATTTATGGGCCACATTGGCCCAAATCTACCTTGCATAAGGCCCAATCTGCTGAATCAAAGAAAGCACGTTCGTGATCCTAAACAAAACATAACATCAAAATTTGATTTAAGTGTTATTAATAAGAAGGGCAAATAAGTAATTTAGTTGAAATAATATGGGTGTTAAAACGGTATATTAACTTGCCTTTGAGATTAGAGGCTTTTTCTTTGGTGCTAATCCTCCATATTTATCTCCCATTTCCATTCCCTAGAATTAATACGGAGATTAAAAAGAAAAAAACAGCTAAAACTAATGCTTTAATTTTATTCAGGAACGAAACCAAAACTTTTATCACTGATGTTGTAATAGATTTCTTTATATTTGATGTGCCTATTTTACGTATGACTCTTTAGGAACATACTATTTGTGTGCACTTTTCTTTATCTAAACACCCCTCCCTCACCCCCTCCTCTTGAGTTATCAAGTATTTAAATTTTTTATTTTTTCTCTTTTTAATTAACAAATCAAAATAAATTTGTACCAAAATAAGTCATTTTAATAAGTTATTGATAGGAAATAATCTAATGCGTGGTTTTTATGAACAGGTCACTTTCTTTCATAGGCCAATCCACATGATTCACTTGACATCCCACCAACATATGTTGTAGCTCGTACATATGAATTTACTATAGTACCCTTAAAACCTAATTTGCCAAAATGAAAAAGAAACACCATAGTATGGACCACCTACACTATGGTAGGACACTTCCCACGTGATTAATTTAGTTCTTGGACCACTAGAAAATAGTAATGCAATTTCCTTCCTACAAAACATTAGGTTTGGTATGCATATTACATGATATTTTGGTTCAAACAAAATAGAAATCTAGTTGATATTTTGTTTTTCTAAAAATAGATTGTTTTTCATTGTGGATTTGAAGAAAATAAAAGTAATGAATCATTTTCCTGTAATAAGAATGAATGGTAGATAAATGTTAATGATAGACACGATTCTAATTGTAGAAATAACTTGTACTCTGAAAACAAGATATATCTACATATCCTACGATATACCTACGTTTTATATTATTTTGGTCCATAAAACGTCACTCTATATCGAATCATTTGGTTTTACCAAGCAACCTCTTAAACGTCATATGGGTAAGGCAGATGAACGGTGAAACGATAAGACTGATAAACGGTGGAACGATAAGATTTTATCTAAAGTTTCAAAAAAAATATCATAGACTATTGAAAACTCTCATATATTATTCAACTTGCATATATATTAATTAACCATTATATTTGACAAATATACTGTGTCAAATGCAGCAATATATATTTTAATTCAAACTACATAACTTCTGCAATATGTATCATGTGTTATTCAAACCACCAATTATTTATTAAGTCATGTAGAATTTTAGAAATGACAATTTACAATTAAATGGTTTTGTATGTTTTCGCTTTCTTAACCATATTTTATTAAAAATGAATAATTTTTTCTCTTTTTGCCTTATTTGTTTCACCAAATATAAAAGCATGATGCACGTCAAACTTATTAATTAATTTTTAATAGAGGAAATTAAATTCAAAAATTTAAAGTTGACAACTTGATCACAACGAAACAAAATTAAGAAAATTTATAATATTCAATACCTCATGTTTATGACCATTTCTGGAGATATGTTCCTCATTCCTCTCATATCCTGCCATTTTCTTCTTCTGAGATCGAGTCACACAAAATAAAACATGTTAATTCTAATATGACTTAATTTCTTTGTAGTTTATATAAATTCATGTCTCACCTCTTCCCCCAAAAAGATATAATATGAAGACTGATAATGTATAAGAAATTAAGAACAATATGCAGACTAGAATGTTAAGATATAGTTTATTTATAGTTGTAGGCAAAAGAAAGGCATATAGGTCATGCTTGTAAAAAGAATATACTTGTACATCTTTATCTACACACGTATATATATATATGGATACATAGAGAGAGATAGAGATTACCGTCAAGAAGGAGAAATGGATAGAGAGAGGAAAGTATGATAGATGGAGATACAATGATACAAAGAAGGAAGGTATAATAATAAAATAAAGATATGTGAGAGAAATAAAGGGGGTTGGGTTAGGAGGGAAGAGAGTTTGAGTGAAGAGGTGAGCTATCTTAAGCTAGATAAGATATGTATGAACAAGGCAATATAATAATGTTTGTTCTTTCTATATATATTCATTTACTTACTTGATTTAATGAAAATACGTAAATTTCTATGTTAAGAATATGGGTCGGGCAATAATTAAGCCCGGCAAACGGTAGCTTGTGTTGTGTAAAGTTAGTTCGAGTTAACAAACAGGTACAATTTTGAAATTTTTAATTTGGTTCGGGTTAAAACGGACTTAAATTGAAATGAACTCGAATTGAAATGAGTCGGTTTAGATAAATGTATAAAAATAGGTTATTTGTTATATTTTTTAATAACACCTAGTAGGGTGGCTACGGTGGCAGAGACAACGTATGTGATTAGGTGGAAAACAGTTACAAATAATAGAACTTACAACACACTTATAGTTTATGTGACAAGAATGCAAATAATGGGTAGAAAGAAGGTAATGAGGCCCACGCCTAAGGCGGTTCTCGTAAAACATATTTCTCCATATATATTGTGTCCATCTTACAAGATACAACATCAAAACGCGGTTGTATTGACATAGTAGACCATCAAGTCTGAAATGCACCTGCATGTTGTTGGGAAAGTGTTGTGGCCCAGTCTGATTTGGTGTTAATGGAATTGGTACCAGGTATTGAACACGAACTCGTTGATTTGGATAACACCCAAACATGAATATTATATTGAGAAACTTCACAAAACTCAATTACCCAATTACAATCTCTAACCCCAAAGCACGGGTATTTATAATCTAACCTATCACGTTTAGACTACAACTAAGATTGCTAAATAGTAGGACATAATAATTATACTAACAATTAAATCTAAGCACATTTAATTGTTTATAATTATCCGCTCCATAAATCTTGTTACTTGACCTTGCACGCCAAGTAACGCCTTGAACCGAAATTCCCAACAGGTGTTAACAGTGAAACTGCGGTGGCTAAAAACGAAATTAAGAGATGGTTCGTGGGGAGAAAGAGGGACGTGGTGTTAAATGGGGACTATGAGGAAACGAAGCTGTTGATATTGGATTTGGAAAGGGTTGTCAAGCAAAGCCCGATATCCCAACAAGAGATGGAGAGGTGGGATAAATGTTTGGCTATAATAAAGGCGGTTGATTTAGAGAAATAGAAAGATATACGTCAAAATGCGAGGATTAGATGGGCCATGGACAACGATATTAATACAACTTGTTTTCTTGGTATTCTTGACACAAATTTGACTTCTAATAAGTTGAATGAGCTTATGGTTCATGTGGGGTGGATATTAAATTTGGTGGTAGTAAAAGGGGAGCCTATGATTATTTTGCCAATCGGTTTATCGAGCCAGTATTAGAGAGGCCTAGGATTGATTGTGTTGGGATCGACTCGTTGGATGATGCGGAGGCGGTTGGGTTAATATTCTCGTTTTCACTTTTAGAAAAAAATGCGATATGGGGATTGTAATGGTGATCGACCAATCGTCCGGGCCGGGTAGATACACTTTTAAGTTTATTAAAATATGTTGGAATTGTTGTAAGATGATTGTGTAAGTATGTTTAATGAGTTTTAGTTAACCGAGTGCTTTAGTAATGGGGTCCTTACTTCTTTTATCGCCTTGTTGGTTGCATTGATAAAGTCATTTCGAAAACTTAAAACCGATTAGCCTCGTTGGTTGCATAGACAAAGTCAGTTCGAAGGTTCTGGTAAGTCGATTAAATACAGTGATCGGGAAGTTGGTATCCGTCAAGCAATTGTCGTTCACTCGTTCTTAGAAAATAGATGTATACTTTGACGGACCTTAACTCTAAATGAAGTAATGGTGCGGTTGAAAAGTCAGAAAAAATGGTGGTTAATCTTTAAAGTTGACATCTGAAGACACACTAAATGACCCCGGCAGATTAAGGATAATCTTAGGGTTAAATAGATGTTTCCCACGAGGGTTAGGTCCGGCAAAGATGGTTATTCTTCTCAACCTGCAAAACAGACACCGTGAGCTCGTCACTGAGAAGGGGGGGGGGGTTCCTCCTTGTGACCACCCTCCGGCGTGAGAATCAGACTAGATTGCTCTGAATATAAGTGTATATAGAGAGAAATAGCTAGAGAGAAGATGATGATACGGTTCCAAGGTGTTGGAGTATTTATAGCCGAAGGTAGGTTTCCAAGCAGGTACGGCCAGCTGTATATAATATTCCTTTTCCACCAACCATGGGCTATGTTCGTGCCACGATGGGAGTTGGTGGGTAGGCAGCGGCTGATAGTGACATTTTGTACTGGAGCGTGCTCCTCCTCGTACTATTGTCGGTGAGCTGTCACCCTGTGATTGGTTCATGGGTCGCTTTTGTCAGATCGTCTATTTGTCCATACCTTGGTAGGTATAGTACAAAAGATATTGTAGAAGCGTACGGACTGGCTCTTTTGGGCGGGAATATTCCCGCCCTGCTCATTCCTTCTTCAGGTGACATTATTGAAGTATTAAGAATTAGTGCCTTATGCGTGTAGCCTTACTGTTAGTGCGGGTGGCCTTCCTTCTTGGCTTGTACCCACAACTGCGGGGACAGGCAGGGTACTGTACCAAGGGAGGCTTTCATGCGGGAACAGCTGGCTTACTGCGTGTAAGGTCTTCATCTCTCTGAGCATGGTGGGTCCTGCGGATCCAGTTGGTCTTTGCGCAGACGTACCTCTTCAAGGTGAGTCTTGCGGGTCCAACTGGGCTTTGCGGGGACCTACCTCTTCAGATGGCGAACTTTGGCAATTGTCATTGGGTGCACCTCTGTCAGATGAACACCGTGTTTCTCCAAAACACGGTATACGAACTTCGTTAATAGGAATCTTAGATTCCCATATAGGGAGGCTTTTCATCTAAAGAGGTAGGTCCCCGCAAAGCCCAGTTGGACCCGCAAGACTCACCTTGAAGAGGTACATCTGCGCAAAGACCAACTGGATCCGCAGGACCCACCATGCTCAGAGAGATGAAGACCTTACACGTAGTAAGCCAGCTGTTCCCGCAGGAAAGCCTCCCTTGGTACAGTACCCTGCCTGTCCCCACAGTTGTGGGTACAAGCCAAGAAGGAAGGCCACCCGCACTAACAGTAAGGCTACACGCATAAGGCACTAACTCTTAATACTTCAGTAATGTCACCTGAAGAAGGAATGAGCAGGGCGGGAATATTCTCGCCCAAAAGAGCCAGTCCGTACGCTTCTAGAAGATCTTTTGTACTATACCTACCAAGGTATGGACAAATAGACGATCTGACAAAAGCGACCCATGAACCAATCACAGGGTGACAGCTCACCGACAATAGTACGAGGAGGAGCACGCTCCAGTACAAAATGTCACTATCAGCCGCTGCCTACCCAACAACTCCCATCGTGGCACGAACATAGCCCATGGTTGGTGGAAAAGGAATATTATACACAGCTGGCCGTACCTGCTTGGAAACCTACCTTCGGCTATAAATACTCCAACACCTTGGAACGGTATCATCATCTTCTCTCTAGCTATTTCTCTCTATATACACTTATATTCAGAGCAATCTAGTCTGATTCTCACGCCGGAGGGTGGTCACAAGGAGGAACCCCCCCCCCCTTCTCAGTGACGAGCTCACGGTGTCTGTTTTGCAGGTTGAGAAGAATAACCATCTTTGCCGGACCTAACCCTCGTGGGAAACATCTATTTAACCCTAAGATTATCCTTAATCTACCGGGGTCATTTAGTGTTTCTTCAACATCATAAAGGCATATGATTCATTGAACTATTAAGATTTGTTACTTATGCAAATGAATTTTCCTTGTAAATGGGGGGGAATGAATATTGGCAATGCACATCATCTGTGCTGGTGAACGGCTCTCCAACATGGAAATTTCTGTGTTACTGGGGACTCTAGCAAGGCGACCCATTGTTCTCATTCCCCGTCATGTTGGCGACATAAGCTTTAACGAGGATGATGAAACGAACCAATAGCGTCAGAATTTTAAGGGCTTGAAGTGTGGGATGGGTGGGCCAGTAGTTATGCACTTCTTATACAAGGACGATGCGATTTTTGTTAGAAAATGAGTTGTGGAAAACGCGATGAATCTTTGTAGAATCTTTAGATGCTTTTATTTGGTGTAAAGGTCCCAGAAAGGTTGGCTACAGCAAGTTTGATTTGTTGTAAAATGGGTCCATTCTCGTTTAAATACCTTGGGGTACAAGTTGATGCAAACATGAATTTGGTGGGCTCGTGGGATTCAGTGGTGGAGCTATTTAGAAAGAGATTGTTCGAGTAACACCCTAGGGCCTAGGCAAATCTCACATCGGTCGTGGACAGTAGTGATCATTGGTTCATAAGTAAATACCCTGACTCTTAAATCATAAACGCGTATTGGGCATAATACTAGTGGACGAGAGGAGAGCTCCACAATTAAGCGTGCTCAGGCGAGAGTAGTAGCAGGATGAGTGACCTCCTGGGAAGTCTCCATGTGAGCAACCAAAAACAAATATGTGAGCTCTTCACGGGCAAATTGGGATCATCTGTGCTGGTGAACGGCTCTCCAACATGGAAATTTCTGTGTTACTGGGGACTCTAGCAAGGCGACCCATTGTTCTCATTCCCCGTCATGTTGGCGACATAAGCTTTAACGAGGATGATGAAACGAACCAATAGCATCAGAATTTTAAGGGCTTGAAGTGTGGGATGGGTGGGCCAGTAGTTATGCACTTCTTATACAAGGACGATGCGATTTTTGTTAGAAAATGAGTTGTGGAAAACGCGATGAATCTTTGTAGAATCTTTAGATGCTTTTATTTGGTGTAAAGGTCCCAGAAAGGTTGGCTACAGCAAGTTTGATTTGTTGTAAAATGGGTCCATTCTCGTTTAAATACCTTGGGGTACAAGTTGATGCAAACATGAATTTGGTGGGCTCGTGGGATTCAGTGGTGGAGCTATTTAGAAAGAGATTGTTCGAGTAACACCCTAGGGCCTAGGCAAATCTCACATCGGTCGTGGACAGTAGTGATCATTGGTTCATAAGTAAATACCCTGACTCTTAAATCATAAACGCGTATTGGGCATAATACTAGTGGACGAGAGGAGAGCTCCACAATTAAGCGTGCTCAGGCGAGAGTAGTAGCAGGATGAGTGACCTCCTGGGAAGTCTCCATGTGAGCAACCAAAAACAAATATGTGAGCTCTTCACGGGCAAATTGGGATCATCTGTGCTGGTGAACGGCTCTCCAACATGGAAATTTCTGTGTTACTGGGGACTCTAGCAAGGCGACCCATTGTTCTCATTCCCCGTCATGTTGGCGACATAAGCTTTAACGAGGATGATGAAACGAACCAATAGCGTCAGAATTTTAAGGGCTTGAAGTGTGGGATGGGTGGGCCAGTAGTTATGCACTTCTTATACAAGGACGATGCGATTTTTGTTAGAAAATGAGTTGTGGAAAACGCGATGAATCTTTGTAGAATCTTTAGATGCTTTTATTTGGTGTAAAGGTCCCAGAAAGGTTGGCTACAGCAAGTTTGATTTGTTGTAAAATGGGTCCATTCTCGTTTAAATACCTTGGGGTACAAGTTGATGCAAACATGAATTTGGTGGGCTCGTGGGATTCAGTGGTGGAGCTATTTAGAAAGAGATTGTTCGAGTAACACCCTAGGGCCTAGGCAAATCTCACATCGGTCGTGGACAGTAGTGATCATTGGTTCATAAGTAAATACCCTGACTCTTAAATCATAAACGCGTATTGGGCATAATACTAGTGGACGAGAGGAGAGCTCCACAATTAAGCGTGCTCAGGCGAGAGTAGTAGCAGGATGAGTGACCTCCTGGGAAGTCTCCATGTGAGCAACCAAAAACAAATATGTGAGCTCTTCACGGGCAAATTGGGCACTATTGGTGGTGCGAGGGGCCGGATATCGAGTGGTATCAAAGCCGCTCCTGATCCGTTCGGGATGGTGGGGCAAACCTCATCAGAGATGGTGAGCCCTCGGGGTGTCGTGAGGTACACCTTAGGCAAATCCCACATCATGGATTTGATGGTGGGGCAAACCTCATCGAGGACGATGAGTCCAAAGGGGTGTGTTTGTAACATTACGCAAATCTCACATCAGCCGTGGATAAAGGTGATCCTTAGTTCATAAGTAAAACCTCCGCATCTTAAATCACCAACGCGTTTTGAGCTTAATACTAGTGGACGAGATGAGAGCTTCACAGTTAAGCGTGTTGAGGAGGGAATAGTAGCATAATGGGTGAACTCCTAAGAAGTCTCCATCTGAGCAACCAAAAACAAATCTATAAGCTCTTCAAGGGCAAAACGGATAATATGGGTATTGATTTAAGCACCGCTATGAAGCGTGAGGTGAGAGGTGAGAGAAGGGCAAAACACACTTTTCTGGCTTTATCATTGGTAGAGGGTACGTTTTCGAATGGTACAACTTTGTACCAAAAAAGGGTAGGGAATATAGCGTGGAGAGTGGAAATAGATAGAATGATGGTGCTATTTGTGTTAGCTAGACATAGCCTGGTGTTTGGATCAGTGGTATGTTCGATTTTTTAAGAAGAGTAGAGTTGGCATAACATTTATTTAGGTCGTGCCAATTCGTGCAATTGATTTTGAGCATATTATTACTACTTAGTGTAATATATACGTATTAAATCAAAACAAAACAAAGCTACATTGAAAAAATAAAATAAATTATTACAAAATATAAAATAACAAAATGAGTAACAACAAAAATCTAAATAAACATCCATAATACAATCGACTCAAACTAGTTATTATATAAAGATGTTTATATATTAATCTTATATATATGAAACTTATGGAGATAGTTTGTTGGTAAAATAGGTAATTGAAAAATAAATACAGTATCGTCACACCTAGAAGGCTAGAAGGTATTAAGGTGGGATTTCAACATCCAAAACACCCAAACTAAACATGCGCCGCATGATGTCACATGCAATAGTCGTATAGTCTACCGACTCACATCATCAACCGTACACGTGTAATCTAAGGGGATATTTGTAAAACACAAACATGTTAACACCTTTCTTTATATTTGTAAGTTAAAACAATTATTTATTAGAAAACTTCTATTTAAATATTTCAAACTTTTAAGTTAGTCAATAATAAGCTCAACTTAGAATAATTTTAGCGCTCCTAACTTTCTAACCATTTACCAACAACTATTTATTAACGAACTCTAACTCAATTAGTTTTATTATTATTTAATAATTCATTTAGGTTTTTCTTAAACTCCTAGTACACAAAATCCATGGTTCCCACGAAGACTAATTATTCATATTCTTCGACTCTCAAAATCCAGTTGCACGATCATTTGTCAATTTGCCAGTACGTTCCTTTCATTTCTACGATTCGTTAATTTTGGTGTAGGTTTTGCTTATTGTGGGTTGTCAATGTATGGAAAAACCCCATATTTGGATCCCAAATCCAATTTTACATCATTTGGCAAATCCCAGATCTCATATGAGTTCTTCTTCATCATTGAACTTTGTTGCAAGTAAGAAACCCAAAATCTTTAAGCTAGGAGTAGATGAAAATGTATATTGCAATCATGACATGGTTTCAATCTGTCGAGTTGTTGGAAGTCGAAGTACAAGACATGGGCATGAATTTTATGGTTGCCCTCTATGGCCTATAACTTATTAAAACTCTAATGGAACCTTTTAGTTCATTAGAATAACACTTCTTTCGGACATGTTTTAGTCTTGTAATGCATGTTTTTTTATATAACTACGACATAACTACGACAAATATAGTGAGTTGTGTTTTTGTACTTTCCACTTATTGTGTTTTATTATATGAACATTATGTTGTAGTCTGAATTAATATACTACATTGAGTGAATTAAATTTGGGTGCTACAAAGAGGTGATGGCGAACTCCATATAATTATTTGGAGCCCCGAAATTTATTTTATTTTTTTAACATGAAATTTGACGCAGTATCTTACATGAGGAGATCGAATAGTTAATGAACCAAATGCTAAGAAAACCGGTGAAGCTAATTCACATAGCCCATGTAGTTTTGATCAAACAAAAGTTTGATCATTCAACATGTTTGATGTTCGTTTCATGAATACACGTGAATCGGTGGCCAAACATAGAACCTAACTTTCCAACATGTTACATGTACCTAGTAGAGAATGGTTGGTTATATGTGTTGCGAATATTACCTCTTCTTTAAAAGCAACTAAAGTATGTGTTTCTCTTATATTTAGTTTTGGAAAATTCAACTAAAAGTCTTTATATCACTCATCCTGATCAAAATTATTATTATTATTATTATTATTATTATTATTATTTTATATAAAAAGTTCCTCAATTTTCTTACACTTTTAATTTTTGTTTTTGTTTTTGTTTTTTTTTTAAATTCTTTTAATGGTTAGCCGGCCTTAGATTTAAAATGGCTAGCTAAATGTATACTGATGTTAATTTGTTTTTAGTTCTCTAAATATAATATATGCCTCGGGTTTGAGGTGGATTATGGAATATAATTTTATTTGTTATGAAAACTAATTTCTTTTATATTATTTATGCTAAATAAAGTTATGTTTTATAATTAAGTAATTTTAACGGTCGATATCACCAATTTATATAGGAGATATGAGGGAGGACTCTAGTTTGCTAGGGTTCGAGTCCTAATTTCACCATATTAATTTTACCGGCTCCTCGCGGTCGTGTCGTTTGAGGGACACGAGGTCGGGTTTTATCCGGGGAATCCCTCAATAGAAGGACCGCTAGGGTCTCCGTCCCCCATTGGCTAAAGGTAGCCCGAGCCGGCCACTAGTCCGGACGGACGGAGCCCCTAGCGGTTCACCTATTGAGGGATTCACCGGAAAAAACCCGACCCCACGTCCGTCAAATGATAAACACTGTTAAGTATTAAATATATGATTTATAGCTAAATTTGAAATTTTTCATAAAACTTCCTTAAATTTAGTTTTATATAAAGGTGTAAATAAAATGAGTTGTTCGTAAGCTTCTCGAAATTAAGATACTAAGCTTAAACAAGCACCAACCTGAGGTTAAAATTAAGTTGGAGGTAGTTTAATAAAGGATATCGAACCCTAGCTTCATAAAACATTTAACAAGCCGGGCTCACTTTTACTTAGATCTGGAAGTTAATTGAGATCCAACTTTCGTAAACTAAACAAGGCAAGCTCGAGATTAGACTAGCTTGGACATTTACGCCCCTAATTTTGAAAGTTAATAAATAAAGCTATGCGTAGTGGAGGGGCTACAAATTGGGGCGTTTTGCGCCGTGTGGCGCACAGTCAGCAAGGGATGAGAATTTGTTTTTGGGGTGTAATGGTGTAGAGGCTACAATAGTAATATAATATATATATATATACATATACATATATATATATATATATATCTCTTACACACAAATATATATAATAATAATAATAAAAACAAACAACACAACAGACATGCTGGGCGAGAAATAGCCCTCGCCCCTTTTCGCTCCAATATCGCGGGGGGGGGGGGGGGGTGTTCCTCCAACTTGGCGCCCCTTTTCGCCTAAATTATAACCCCACTATACTCGACATAATAGTTTGTCGGTGATGAAAATTTGAATTTGAATTTGCATGGGGTAGATATTAATAGTATGCCAAAGGGCCAATGATTAACACGTAATTGTCACAAGAAAATTCAAATAAGTGTTCAAACCAAGAAAGACAACGACAAAGGCCTAAAGCATTACCAAAATATATAATTCATTTTTGTCGATATTGATGAAATAAATATTAAACAATCTTGATATAGTGACTTGTTACCAATGCAACTAACATCATATCTGCTACCAAACACCCCATTTACAGTTGATGTTTTTACTCGGGGGTTAAAAATCTCAACTTTAATAGTCAAAGGTCTAATTTGAAAATATCAAAATAGTTTCTTTCAATACTTGATTTCTTCAATGGTTGGTTTAATGGCTAAAGAATGTTTGATGTCACCAATGTGAAGAATATGTTCACCCATTGGAACCCTTCGAATCCCAAATTGGTCAACCACACAGTGTTCAACGAAACCGGTTCCTGGAACCGAACCGGTGGACCCGAACCGGACCCGAACCGGTTCCTACCCGTTTTTTGTAGGAACCGGACCCTATCTTATTCAACCCGATGATCCGTGACCGGTTCTTGCATTTCTGAGTGGGGGCGGGTAGGAACCGGAACCGAACCGGAACCGGTTCTGGAACCGAACCATCCGGAACCGGTTCCTAACCGGTTCTAGCCGTTGGATCGAATATAGCCGTTGGAAATCGTTTTTTTGGCCGTTTTTTGACCGTTGGGATCAAAAATAGCCGTTTTTTGGCTCCCCCAAGCACCCCACTACTAGTATAAATAGGTATTTGGTGTCATGGGTTCATCACAACACTCAAAACGCAAACCCGAACGCAAAAAAATACAAAAAAACGCTATTACAACGTTTTGAGTTCTCTAATCTCTTGTTTTCTCTTATTCTATATTCATATTTGTTGTTATGGCTGCCTCACAATCATCGGTTGGTCAAGGTTCCAACGCCGAACCAAGTTTCGTTCGTATTGTACCTCATAATCGTAATCAAGAGATTTGGTGCAATTGGGATTTGGTTGAATTGAGTGACCATTCATTGAAGGCTCGATGCAAGTTTTGTGGGATTTATTTAAACCCACTTTCGAATTCAAATTTGAAAAAACACATCGAAAAACCGTATTGCAAGGCGTTGAAAAAGAACGTCGATTCGCAACAAACGCAAATGGATAGTGAAGGCGGAATATTTACATACCAAATTGATCGAGTTCAAGATCGTATGGCGAAGTTTGTGATTCAAGAAGCTTTGCCGTTTAGCCACTTCGACAACCCTCGCTTAACCGCCATGATTCGAGATACTCTTCAACCACAATACACTCACGTAAGTCGTCATACTTTTAAACGTTATTGTTTAAAATTGTGGAAGAAGGCCAAAGAGGTACTAATTGCATATTTTGAAAATATAAATACGGGAATAAACTTAACTAGTGATGTTTGGTCGGCTCCACATGGTCTACCCGAATCTTATCTTTGTGTCACCGCTCATTGGGTAGACCCGTCATCGTGGGAAATGATGAAACGCACCATTGCTTTCGAACTCTTTGAGTATCCACATATGGGAGATAATTTGTTTGAAATTTTAGATTATGTTATAAAAACTTATAAACTAGAAAATAAAATATTTTCAATGGCATTTGATAACGCGTCGAATAATACATCGGCGGTTGATAAATTAAAATTAAAATATACGCCGATTTGCAATGGTGTATTTTTTCACTCAAGGTGTGTTGCACATATCATTAATTTAATCGTGCAAGACGGACTTGCTTCGGATGAGGTTACATCGGTTATAAACGATTTTAGACTAATGATACATGAAGTTTTTAAGAAAAGTAAAAAAAGACAAATGGAATATAGAAAATTTTGTAAAGATACGGGAAGAAAAGCTTTGGGAGCTAATTGGGATGTACCTCATCGATGGAATTCCACTTGCATAATGTTTCAAAGTGCTTTGAAACAAAGAG